>NC_061854.1:21846884-21864384 GCF_019202785.1 Penaeus chinensis
AAATGATAGGAGAGAGTTAGGGGTGAGAGTTAGAGAGGAGGAGACAGAAAAAGAAAGAAAGAAAGGGGAAGAAAAACTTTAAATTAAATAATAAAGAAAGAAAGAAAAAAAGAGACAGAGTTGAGAGAGAAAGAGAGAGAGTGATATAAAGAATAAGAGAAAGTGATATAAAGAATGAGAGAGAGATAGAGAGATAGAGATAGAGAGAGAGAGAGAGAGAGAGAGAGAGAGAGAGAGAGAGAGAGAGAGAGAGAGAGAGAGAGAGAGAGAGAGAGAGAGAGAGAGAGAGAGAGAGAGAAAGAGAGAGAAAGAGAGAGAGAGTGCATGCAACATTCAGCAAAAAGCATTAATTTTCTGTACTTTTCCACAGGTCAAGGTGCTTGGGCAATGGTCCAGCCAGATCCCAAGAGATACCAAGAAACAGAAATACATATTGTCTTTGACAATGCCCAAGAGATGAAAGACTTTGGCAGATGTTCTCAATACAGTGATGGAAATGTTTCCACTAGAAGAATAAAGAGCATTAAAAGTAAAGACAATAAGCATGATAGCAGCGCCTATGACACAGAGGTTGCAGGGAGACCAGATGAAACTCAAGAAGGCCAAGAAAGCAGCCAAAGAGAAAAGAATACCAAAATCACTGACAGCATAGAGATGAAACAAGACCAATATTTGCGCCAATCTTGCCCCGCCCTAACTCTCCCTGATTAACTGAAAGCTGTAATGAAATGTTCATGTCTGGGATTGACTGCATTGTTCAGGTACATTGCATGGTAACCATCTATATATATCTTTTTTATCTCAGTTTGTAAGGTCTCTCTGAAATCCTTATATAGATGATAAATCAAATCTAGCTTTGTATGTATATATAACAAAAACAATAACTTGTTTCCTAACTTTGTAAACATGAAAAACAAGGCCATGAACTTGTTTTCAATGGCTTTCAGGGATTATGACTTTCTGTATTTTAATTACAGAAAATATATATGATACAACACTAGTTGCACAAGAGTGACAGAATTATCAAACAAATTATGAAATGTTTCAGCTGACATGGATATTCCATAAAGAGGATATTTACACAAATTAAAAAATATGAAATACTAGAAATCTCTGGGTGTCAGTCATTTTGGTGACTTCTGGCAACCACCTAGCCTTTTAGCCAGGGAGTCCACTATGTATAGCAGAACTTCCCACTCACTGGCCTATAGCGCAACCTGTCACAATAAGTTTTTTTTCATGACAGTTATAGGCGTGCCTGGCAGTAAGAGGTTCATAAAGCGGAAGAAATAAATGTTTAAAATCATGAAAATCATAAGATTTCTGTAACTATTGTGATAAATCAAAAAAAATACAAGATATGAAGCAAAATGATGGTTGTCCTTACAACCAAATAGACTGCAGAGTGAGAGTGACTTGTATGAATATACTGGAACATATACATTCAAGGAAAGAAATGTAAACTTTTTATTTAAAACTTATAATGGTAGATTAGTAAGTGAAGTGATGATTTGCATCTTTATGGCAGATATGTACTTAACCCAATGTCGCTGGGGAAAATGAATAAATTTTAAAAATATTTTTTGTGAAATGTCTCTGCACATAGATGGCTCTGCTATTGCTTAGCCACAAAGGAGTTAATTAGTAGCCCTTGTGACCTTACTTGATTTCACTTTTCCTTGAACTGACAGGAAAAATGTATTTTTTACTAATGCTATGAATATCGATGTTATTCTTATTATAAAAATTAAAATTACTATAATGATATAAACATTAGTAACAACAAAATAAGATAACTTAAGATATTTTCGTAAACCAAAGAAAAGGGTAAACGGGTGACACAGGCAGTACTCGTAATTGGCTCAATGGTGACTTAGTATAGGTGTAGCCATCTATGTGTAAAAACAATTAAACAAGTAAACTCACAGTGGGCATGGCATACACGCACACTTCATGCCCGTCGGCCTTGGGTTAATACTTAATTCAGATAATCTCAGTGCACGATATGGCACAATTTTGAAAACGATATAAATCTTTTTTGCATGAATGGAGAGTTATGAGAGCAATACATATATCTATATTTTTGGTCTGTGTGTTGAGCTATGAAATCTATATATATATATATTTTCTTTGAGTGTAGATTACATGAATGGGTATATAAGGATGACCTTATGTGTGTAAATCTGAATTTTCTAAGCAATCTTTATATATACAGTGTAAAGATGGTGAGGGTTCCATCTTCACTTACTCATATGCAACATTTTCAAAGAAATTGCACACAAAAAAGGCTCAGTACTCATTGTTCATTACCTTTCACTTTATTTTGAAGCACTGAAGAGTTTTCAATAACTTGTAAAATATCTTGCAATATTATTAACCTCCAGCAATTGATTCCCTTACATTTATTCACTACTATTAAGAAAAAGAAAATAAAAAATAAAAAAACAAAAAACAAAGAAAGAAAGAATAAAAAAAAAAAAAAATGAAAAGACAACAAACACAAAAACAAAAAGTAAAAGTTTCTGTATGACCATGGTTGCAACAGGCACAACAATGTCTCCTTCACTGTGTCTGCAAAATCAAAACCATCTCAGCTAAGAAGATGGCATATCTTGTAACAAACAGTAACCTCTTTCAGCTATAAAAAAAGAAAAAGAAAAAGAAAGAGAAAGAAAAAACTATTAAAAATATCAACACACAATTGATGACTTCTTTTAGTGATCCAGTCAGGAATTATAGTCAAGGGTTTCCTAGGTAGTCTTACCTGAATGGAATGACGCCATCGAGAGCTTGGTGAATAGTTGGAGGGTGTGAGAGGGCAAACCCTTTACTCAGTAGCCCTGGGTGAGCTCGATACACCTGCAGTGACATTTCCTCAACTAGTTCCATATCCTCATCCAATTCATCACCTGGTTACAACAAACAAAAAATTGGTTAGAAATTCATAAAACGAGGGAGAAAATGAGAAGAATCTTAATCCCTATAATCTGGATGACATGACCCTCTCACCATGGAAAAATCTCTCCACAGGTGCACAAACTTCTTGGAGGGTGATTAGACTCATTTGGCATTTTGAAAGGGGCTTGAGCAATATTCACATCAATAAACAAATGTATATGGCAAAATTGGCAAAAAAGCTGAAAATGCCCAGTACCCAGCAGAGCAGCTTGGATTTTGGGCCGTGTGATTTCCGTGAGGCAACCAGATCCAAGGGGTTAAGTATGTCTACAAGAAATTTAAAATCTTGAATATTTCAGAGATCTAATTCCTTAAGAAACATAAAATTTGTGAGGTTACCTGCAATAGGTGGTAAGCACAGGTCCTTCTTGATAAGGGATGCTGAACACAGCCCTCCCAAGTAAGACAACTCTTTCTCCAAGTGTCTTAGAGAATCTGGAGGAGTTGGTGGCCACTCGTAACCCACAATGAGGACCCGAAAACCGTATGTGTTGGCTCTTTCGTCTTTTACATAATCAGAAGCGGTTTCTAAGGAGAACATGACCTCATGTCCTGCAAAAAGAAAATGTCTGTAAGAACTACTGGTTTTGACATACATTCAGTGCATATAATAACATCCGTATAATAGCAAAATACAATGAATGGTGTAAGAAAGAAAAGAAAAGATTCACCTGGAAGAATTACTGTCTGGTGTGGCCAGTTCTGAGTACCAGAAAATTTATTCAGAACAGCCCAGTATGGAGGAGGAGCTCCCTCTTGGTCCTGCGACACAGCTGTTCCTCGCTCTTGGCCATCGCTGTATATGGGCAGCCCACCTGTACCAATGTCTACCTCTGTACTGCTCAGGCTTGGTACGTACACCTGGTAATGAATATGCCTTAATTAATTCACTGAAAAATATTGACTCTTCTGCTCTTTTGCTATAAAAATTAACATAAGCATGCAATTCACTAGGTAATCCAATGGTCATAATATTAATGTGGCATGCGGCTGCACGCCAAAGCGCTACGAGCCGGTGATTCAGCTTGATGTACCAAAACTCCCGCACTCAAAGTCGGTACATTGCCATTGAACGCCAAAGCGTAGAGTTTTTTTTAGTTTTCTTCACCCGTCACCAAGGGGTTAAAAACTGGTTGGTGACTTGCAGCATAGGATTGGAGTTTGTATGGAAATGTTTGAAAACTATGAAGGGTTTCTTCACTTTAATCCATCAGTGACGGTGATTTCTGGCAAACGTCTTGCTGTTGGGAGAGGGAATCCCTCGACGCATGTCACCACGCATCAAACAGGGACAAGATAGAATTGGGTAAACTAACAAGGACTATAAATAAAAAGAAGAGAGAAGATGTACGGAAATTCAATACTCAAATAAATGAAATAATGATCTCATTTATCAGCATGAAAACAGCTAAAAAGACTCGGAACAGGGAGAAATAAAATGTATGCAATAAAGAAACCAGACAGAAAAGTGATATATAATAAGAATGAAATCATAAGAGTAATGAAAAACTTTAAAAGGGATCTATCCAACTCAAATCAACAGCCACAAATAGAACTTGTATCTCTGACAGTCTGGATTCTAACTAGCCTAGAAAACAGGCAGGCTTCCACAGTGGATTCTCATCAACAGATCACATCCACACACTTACACAAATAAGAGAAAAAATAAACAAATACAAGAAATCCTGATTACGAAAAGCCATTTGACTGTACAAATACCTGGAGTAATGGCTATTCGAAGACAGGGAATAGAGGAGGTATATTATAAAATGTTGGAAGATATATATAAAGATGTGATAGAGACCATCAAGCTCCACACGAAAACCAATAAAATACCAATTAAAAAGCTGTTAGACAGCTTGCCTTGAGGAAATTTTCAAGAAGCTAGAATGGAATGAAAAGGGTATCAAAATAGGAGACAAATACCTAAACAATCTAAGATTTGCAAATGATATTGTTCTCTTTAGTGAATCTGCAAATGAAATACAGCAACTCAGAGAAAGTCTGAAAATAGGCGTGATAACCGCTCGAAATGTGGCGTGCGGCGGTGTACCAAAGTGCCCCGAGGCAGTGATTCGGCTTGATGTACCGAACTCACATGCTCAAAGTCAGCGCATTGCTGTGGTTCAACAGAGCGTAGTTTTTTTTTTTTTTTTTGTTTTCTACACCTGTCACCAATGGGTTAAGGATAAACAATTAAAAGACTAAGGTCATGTTCAACAGCAGAGTTCAATTCGAACAGACACATGTAGAAGGTGAAGTGCTAGAGGTAGTGGACAAGTATATATACGCCTAGGGTGGAGCACCTTCAGCAGACATAGTAGCATACTAAGAGGCTCCTTACCATTATGTTTAAAAAGAAAAGTGTTTAACCAATCCTCCCAGTTATGATCTATGGATCAGAAACATGGACTAGAATCAAATTACTAGAAAGGAAACTAACAAGTGCCCAGAGAGGGATGGAGAGGTTGATGCTGGGAATTATACATGTGCGCGCGCGCACACACACACACACACACACACACACACACACACACACACACACACACACACACACACACACACACACACACACACACACACACACACACACACACACACACACACACACACATATATACAAAGAGATATATATTTTTCCTCTGTTGCAAATTTTTCATTATCAACATTAGCATATGATCTGAAACATGTAGAGGGTGAATGCTAATCGCCATTACACAGATACCTGATTTTCCATGTGAAACAACAGATTTAATGATAATTGCATTGACTTGTGTGCCGGGCAGTGTGTCTTGCATCTTGTGCAAATACTGTGGATTTATATCAACTTTAATCCAGAATAAACTTTTATGATGCATACAGAAGAAGCCTATAGTGTGCATCACCTGTAATGAGTCCTCTGGCTGAGCAGTACCACATTGGGGGTCGAACTCCAACGTCATCCATTGAACAGAGCTGGGGAAACTCACTCTGCAAATTACAAACAATCATTCCTTATAAAATCTGTTCAGAATTTGAAATAAGAATTTATCTAAAGTTGCAATATTATGTTACTGTAACAACTAACAAAATATGGAATATATCTATACTATGAAGTAATATGGTATAGTTAATCATTTTATGTGAGAAGTTTTTTTTTTAGAAGTATTTTTCTAGCAATACTAACTACAAGGGTAAAACATGATAATTAACCCTTAAACGACCGTATTAGAAATCTCTCGGCATCATTGACTCTGGCGATTTTGGTATCTCTCCTGCCATTTGGAGCAAGAGTCTGCTATAGCCATACCCGGCAGATCAATCGGTTTGTTATGATGGCTATACACATGACCCGGCAGAAACAGGTTAAACCAAGAAGGCCTACTTACCTATAATTGGCCACAGTAGCTGGCTTATAAGGGTGATCACTCTCAACCCAGGCATAGTGGTGGCTGGTGGTGGTGTGGCAACCCTCTATTGTTTCTGGGATGGCTGTCTGTTGTGTGACAAGGCTCAGGTTGTTTAGTGCCGCTACATGGGGCAAGATTTCCTGGATTAGACCAAGCACTGTTACGGCACTCTGTAAAAAAAATTATACAGAATAATCATTTACTTTCTTTTGCACTGCATGTCAATAAATCAACCTTTAACTTCTATTCACCAAAATTGTGGCTTGCCATGCACTGTGGAGTAACCCCTATTCACCAGGATTGTGCATGGACTGTCAAAAACTGGTGTTCTTTTTCATCTTTTTCACTATCCTGCCTCTTTCCTTCATGCAAATGGAATGTAATGAGTGTGATGTATTAATTCTAGAACTGCATGTCATATTTCACCCACATTTTTTGTTCTACATTTCCCCTCCACATAGCATACTGTTCTGTATCAAAGTTTAACTTCAGGTTCATAATTGTCTTCATTTTATTTATACATCTGGATATTTGAAAAAAAAAATTCAATATATTTTTAACAGTTTTATATGAGATAACTCACCCTTGGATCTGATGTGGCAACAGGCCCAATATGTGACAAGACCAGTGGAAGCAACATGGTTATAAGGGGGGCTGTCCCTAATACCTCCACAGCTGTCTCGTCACCTACCCCCAGGCCCATGATCATCAACTCAGTTGCTACCCGCACAATGCTCCCCACCATTGCTAAAGCAGACTTTCGTGCTTGCTGCTCAGCTATTTCTCTTGTACTCTGCTGACTTTCTGGGTCTTGAGGAGTACTGAAAATATTCAAGGGAAATAAGTAAATCTATCTTTCTATATAAAAACATGCCTATTTATGGTAAACATATATGGGCAAGAAATTAACCTTTATAAATGATTACCTCAATGGTCTGCGATACTTTTAAACTCTAGTCTAATTCACCTGTAATACATTATGTGAGGAATCTGGCCTCTGATGTGATTAGTTCCGTTGACTGATAAGCTACAAGCTGAAAATGTGAAGGTGGTGCCATCGGGTCCCTTGACTGATGCAAGGCCCCCATCACCATTGCTAGTTCTTCCACCATGATTGCAAAGTCTAATTGCATATTTCACCCCTTCCTGTTAAAAGACAAATCCAATATCAATGCTGAGTGTCATAAACTACAGTACAATGACTGGTATCTACTACAACTATAATGCAATATATGATGAAAAGAAGATAAACTGCTTTTAAAGACATATAAAATGGAATAGTAAAGTTAAAGTAAATGTCTTCATGGTTCATAATCACAAGACAGCAAGTTTTCTTACCTTGACTGGTACTGGGCGTTCAAATTTGATCTCAACAATATCCGCAACCGAGTCATCTGGCCCAAAGGTACCTCTGGCCACCTCCATGACACTCCACCTCTCCATGGTGTGAGATGGGTCCTGGCCACCTCCTCCACTCTCATCCATCAGCTCCACCTCATAATCATAGGTGCCCACTCCACCATAAACACATACACCAGCAATAACGATGCCTGGTCTGTCCACGGCAAAGCAGATGGCATCTGGAGATCCATTGCCAGTGTTCCATGTCCGGCTCTGAGATGTCCGTGTGAACCTAGATGTTGTGATGTGCAGGACACGGCCACCAGCAGGAACTTCACCCTAGAGATAAAAGGAAATATTAGATAAAACTAAATAAATAAATAAATAAAAAGATATTGGATGTGCTGCATACAATGAAGATATTACACATCTTTTTGGGTATACAGCAATTTCCTTCAATAAACGTGTTCTTAAGTATAGGCTACTGACCCCAAAATTGTCCTGAGTGAAATCATGCTTTACAAATGAGGGTATGTGGATCCAAAGGTGTTCTCAGATCAATTGCTCAAAAATGCATTTATTAAATATTTTGTTAGCTTTAACTTTCATTTGTAACATAAGCATCTACATGTTCACATTAAAGCAGTACTATTCCATATTGAAATTCATGATACAGATGAAAGTTTAAACTGACTAAACATCTAATAAAATACACACTAACCGATATATACCTGGAGAGAGAGAGAGAGAGAGAGAGAGAGAGAGAGAGAGAGAGAGAGAGAGAGAGGGAGAGAGGGAGAGAGAGAGAGAGAGAGAGAGAGAGAGAGAGAGAGAGAGAGAGAGAGAGAGAGAGAGAGAGAGAGAGAGAGAGAGAGAGAGAGAGAGAGAGACAGAGAGAGAGACAGAGAGAGAGACAGAGAGAGAGAGAGAGAGAGAGAGAGAGAGAGAGAGAGAGAGAGAGAGAGAGAGAGAGAGAGAGAGAGAGAGAGAGAGAGAGAGAGAGAGAGAGAGAGAGAGAGAGAGAGAGAGAGAGAGAGAGGCAGAGAGGCAGAGAACAGAGAGACAGAGAGACAGAGAGAGAGAGAGAGAGAGAAGAGAGAAGAGAAGAGAAGAGAAAGAGAAAGAGAAAGAGAGAGAGAAAGAGACAGACAGACAAAGAAATAATAAAAAATATATTTATAAAAACAAACAAACAATAAACCCACTTCAGCAGAGTTTGTCTCAGCTGAGAGTTCTGCAACTGTTGCGGCCAGGAGGAGGCAAGTGTTGTGAACAAGGGCTGGCAGAGGAACAACTCTCTCTCCTCGTAATGCCTGCCGCACACTTCCACAAGCAACTCCCAGAAGGCGATCTAATACTTCACGGAAAGTCCATACAATCCCTACACCATTGTCCACCTGAAATAATTATGTTTTGTGGTAAGAATGTTAGATAAATAAACCATAGATTACGGAAAAAAAATATATATATATGAATAATTAATACAATGTATATATATATATATATATATATATATATATATATATATATATATATATATATATATATATATATATATATGCAAATAGATAACAAAGGGAGAATCAAGAAAACAAGTAAATATGACAAAGGCCTTTTCATTCTTTAGGGTATGCCCCAAAGAATCAATACAGCAAAAAGGCCTTTGGCATATTTTTGAGTTAAAAACACACACACACACACACACACACACACACACACACACACACACACACACACATGTATGAATCAAACATCTCATCCTTCACTGAAATAATAAAGAAGGAGTTCTTAACTCACATGGGTTTTGTAAGTCATATGCTCTACCAGTAAGGGATATCGGTAAAGATCCCCAGGCTGGAGGGTAGAGAGCGCAGCATTGTCAGCAGGTGAGGGTCGGTGGGTGACCTCTGTGTCTGGGTCAGTGAGGATGGGGCAGGTGGCTCGAAGTTTGACTGTTGGTGAGCACAGTGAAGCAAGGACAGCACTCAGCAGGCGGTCACTGTCTCGACTTTCTTCCATGCTCTGAGAAATAAATGTTTAATTCTACCAATCATCAAATGCTAACATTCATATAGCATTCCTATATTACATCACTAAGAGAGCTGTTCCTATCAACTTTTTAATTTCCAGCAAATGACAGAAACCATGACATTCTTGCTTCACAAAACTTTATCTTGAAGTTAAATGAATACATACTTTGCACACTTGCATTGTACATTAGTATAAAAAGTCTAACATACATCATAAATGCTACAAAATGATAAAAATTAAAGTAAATAGTTCAACTTGTTGGTCTGAGCGGTAGTGATCACTGTTTACTCTTGTGTGATTTTCCTCCCCATACAGCCTCCCTTGTTCTCATCATATCTTTCATAATGCAACATATTTTATGGAAAACAGGATTCACTCTTTTCAAAGAAAGCAAAACAAATTCTCACATAAAACAATGTTCTGTGAAAAATAAAAGTGCCTCTAATTTTGTCACTGTCAAACATCAGCTATGTTACCGCATCAGGAGATAAGTCACATAACTATCCACATCCTGAAGGGCTATGAGTGAAAATTTGAGAAGGATCCTTGAAACAATCTACTAAATATTCTGATCTCTTATAAATTTTATATAACTAATCACTTGTTATTACATGATTGCACATTGTGTCACCAATAATAAATGGTGCAACACACATGAATTACCAGCAATGAATATACAAATCTCAGTTTCAGGCAACTTACTTTATTGACGACATCCCTGGAGAGGAGTAGGTCACACAAGCAAGCCCACTTTAACTGACCAGTTGGATAGAATGCATGGAAACATGATACAAAAGTCTTGTGGCATTCATCTAATACTGATACAACCATACGTGTTAATGGTCCTGTTTCTGAAAGGTATAAAAATAAATGAAAAACTACTTTTACAAAAAAAAAAAAAAAGAAAATGAAAAAGAAAAAAGTCTAATATATACCTGCAGCTTTCAAGATCCAGACACAAAAATGAAGTTTATTCTGTAATTATTGCAACAGGATTTCATTAAAAACATGAGAAATATAAAAACAGATTTATGCACACACATAAAGACAAGTATATGAAGAAACCATTCTTACCTCTACCATTCCGCATCTTTCCCTTGCGAGATGGATAGGGAGCTGGCACTGGGTCAGATAACATCTGTCTCAGGAGACCTCTGACATCTGCTACACTCTCTGCAAGGCAGCCTTTCTCGCCATTGGCTCTCAATGTTCGCACTAATTGAAAATAGAATATGCCATTATGAAGCTATAAGCCTTTATATTCCATAACTAATGGAACTCACAACTTATGAATTAGGTTAAACATTTTTGTACATCCTTTTTTTTTTTTTTTATTTCAAGGGAAAAAAAATCAAATAACAAAGAAACAACCTTATCCTCAAAATAAAGGTTATCATCCTTTCTGAAACTCACCTGAATTTGGATAGACTTCATTGATATAGATCCTTAGTAGACGCAGACAAGCACAACAGATATACACCAAGCGCTGGAGATCAAGCATAGCAACAGTAGGGCTGGCTCCTGTGTTTCCAACATGACTAAATTGCTACAAAAGAAGTAAAAGAGGTTTAGAAAAGATGATTTACATGTACTGCAGTACAAAAACATCCTAGGTAAATGTTTTTCAGCTTTCCAAAAATGAAACACAACATTCCAGGAAAAAAGTAACCATTATGAATTTTTTTTTCTTTATTAAATTTTGAAAAATTATGGGATTTGTAATAGGATTCTATGTAAGTATCCAGGCAAGTAAATGAATACTTACAGTACAAGAACAGGATTGTACTGATAACTTACTTCTCCAACACAGGATCTCAATGTGGACCAAGCCCAGCCTAATAAATCAAGCAATGATTGGAAAACATCCTGAAAGTTAAGAAAGAAATGTATATCAGGAATTATTATTCAAGATATGCCCATATGTTGCATGTGGAACACATACAGAAAGATTATACAAAGAGCAATATGTAGAAAGGGTTCAATCTTTCTCCCTGGATAAAAATCTTTTAACTATATATAACACTAATCCCTTATGTTCTCTGGCAGCTTGCACGGAATAGGTCTAACATCAACTACAAGAATGAGGGGAGGGGTAGAAAGGTGGAGGTAGTAGGATGTCTAGCTCACAGAAGTCCAAGCCATCACCAGGAAGGAGTGCACTAATTTTTTAGTCAACTGTGGCTTGTAGAAACCATTCTAGTCTAATCAACCCCGGGTGACGTGACCATCATGTCATGAAAAAATCTGGCCCGTGGGGCTGGTGACACGAACATTCCATCACGGGAAAATCTGGCTGTAGGCTGGGTTATGTGAACCTACTGCCATGAGCGCTTAGGATGAAGGCCAAGGTGATGGAAAAGACTTGCCTCAAGTACACTTATGGACTTATTTGGCAATTTTGCATTATTCCCATCAATATATGAGTGTGGAATGTAATGTCCGTGAGCCATGACTAGAAGAGAGCTGGCTCCATTTAGGAAGCCATTTCCATGCTCAGCTTTGTATTCCTGGTGCCATGAGCAGCAATGCAGGTTGTATTACAGAAAATTGAATATTAAGAAGTAGAAGAAGAAGAAGAAGAGTAATAAAAATAAGAAACTTATGCAGAAAAAGAGATATCAGGAGTAGAAGCAAAGTGTCTTAACACTGCACATGTTTTTGTGAGGGTAGGGCCTACAAGCCATACATCTGGGAGAGTTGCCACTCAAGTAAGCCTTATGACTGGATTTTGGGATGTGTGGGCAGTAAGACACCCTGATCCAAAAGACACATGTATATCGATTAAGCATAATTCTCTATAGTACGGATACATTCATTAGAGATTAAGTCCCAAACTCAACATCACAAAATTTATGAAACAATCCAAGTTGCTGTGTGACTGGGCAACTGCCTGTGGTAAGGGGTTGATGACACCCCCAAGCAATTATTGTTTTCACCTTGGTATGTGCGACAAGATAGAGCTGAAACTCAGGACGACTGAGTGGACTTAGGCTGTGAGTGGTGTTTTCTACAATCTTATTCCTTTATCTGTCTGCAGAATATTTCATATCATGACGACTACAATTTTTTTGTCCTCTAAAAGAATATTATCTTCACTTTGCCCTAGCTTAGTGTGTTCATACCATAAAGATTAACCAACTTAAGTTTTACTTTATTTCAAACTTTTGTAGGTCATTCAGCTAATGTGTTGCAAAGAATATTTGTGAAAAACAGCATTGTTTTTGAGAATTCAAGCAAAATCTAATGTCTTTTATGATAACATCAACCCAGTGAGTATCAGATGTCCAGGCCTCTTAACACCCACACTGGCTTCCTGCTGTATAGAGAGAGAGGAAATGGAGACTTTGCACACCATTTTCTGGAAACATGCATTATTGATTGTTGAACTTTGAAACTGATAGGCTCATTTATTATTATTCATAGGGAAAGCACAAAGTTCTAGATTGACATAATTTTTTTCTTAGACATCATCCCTCTACTTATACAGCATTTCTTGAATGTCACTGAAATGGACAAAAGAAAAGAGAAAAAGACATAGAATAAGAAAAAGTTCAGCTAATTAAAAAAAAATAATGATACCTGGAAAATTGTAGGACTAGACTGATTCAGAGCAGTGATATGTAATCTTACTGAATTTTCTACCTAATATGGAAATAAACTGTTTGACTTCCATTTGTGGGGTGCAACTTCCATTTCTTAATGCACCCTATACCTATGCCAAATCTCATTCAAGCCTGAGGGAATCCAATTACATTCTACAGGTAACAACTGGTAAATCCTTTTAAACTTACATTTCTGACAGTCATGAAGAATGCCTTGCAGAGAATGGGAATAGGTTCTGTGGAGTCCTGTGTGGGCCGGGGGGCGACAGCACCTTCCTGGGAGGTTATACGATAGAGCAGCTGCGGAATCTGACCCGCATTTACATCCGTCCCATTGTTGGATTTCTTGGATGACTTGAAGTAGAAAATGACCCTGGAAAGTATATGATTTTTTGTTCTTTACTGGTTTGTACTAATATCATGAATACTGTTTCATGATGAACACTGCTGAATATGAAAAAATGGAAGAGGCAATAAGGAAAAAAGTAAAACAGCAAAAAAGAGGAGTGAATAAAAAAAGAAGAAGAAGAAGAGAAAAAAAAGGAAAGAAAGGAAAAAAAGAGAGAAAAAAAGGAAAAGCATGGTTACGATTGATTATAAGATATAACATACATATCTAAACAATATAGGCCAAACACATAACAGTTATAACTACTCAACAGCACAGTGACTTACTGGTCTTCTGTTGTGACCATACTCTGACCTGAAGAACCACAATCACTACTTGGTCCACTCACTCGAGCCCAGGCCACATACCATTTATTGGCCTGAAGGAAAAAGTTTATGTCAGTATTTTAAAGCATTTGAATAGGTATATGAACATAGTAATAAAAAAACAATATGATAATTATACCAAAAAAAAAGAAAGAAAGAAAGAAAAAAAATAGATGACAAACATGGAATAGTAGTGAGATTATATATACATGAACTAGGTCATTAAGTACAGCCATGAATAAATGAAAACAAAAAAAATTAACCAGCACTTTCAATATTCCAACATGATGATGGGGATGGGGGAGAGGGAGGGGGAGGGGGAGGGAGAGAGAGAGAAGAGAAGAGAGAGAGAGAAGAGAGAGAGAAGAGAGAGAGAAGAGAGAGAGAAGAGAGAGAGAGAGAGAGAGAGAGAGAGAGAGAGAGAGAGAGAGAGAGAGAGAGAGAGAGAGAGAGAGAGAGAGAGAGGAGAGAGAGAGAGGAGAGAGAGAGAGAGGAGAGAGAGAGAGAGGAGAGAGAGGAGAGAGAAGTGAGAAGGAAGGAAGGAAGGAAGGAAGGAAGGAAGGAAGGGAGGAGGGAGGGAGGGAGAGAGAGAGAGAGAGAGAGAGAGAGAGAGAGAGAGAGAGAGAGAGAGAGAGAGAGAGAGAGAGAGAGAGAGAGAGAGGAGAGAGAGAGAGGAGAGAGAGAGAGGAAAGAGAGAGAGGAGAGAGAGAGAGAGAGAGAAAGGAGAGAGAGGAGAGAGAGGAGAGAGAGGAGAGAGAAGTGAGAAGGAAGGAAGGAAGGAAGGAAGGAAGGAAGGAAGGAAGGAAGGAGGGAAGGAGGAGGGAGGGAGGGAGGGAGGGAGGGAGAGAGGGAGAGAGAGAGGGCAGGAGGGATGGAGGGAGAGAGAGAGATAGAGAGGGAGAGAGAGAGATACAGAGAGAGAGAGAGAGAGAGAGAGAGAGAGAGAGAGAGAGAGAGAGAGAGAGAGAGAGAGAGAGAGAGAGAGAGAGAGAGAGAGAGAGAGAGAGAGAGAGAGAGAGAGAGAGAGAGAGAGAGAGAGAGAGAGAGAGAGAGAGAGAGAGAGAGAGAGAGAGAGAGAGAGAGAGAGAGAGAGAGAGAGAGAGAGAGAGAGAGAGAGAGAGAGAGAGAGAGAGAGAGAGAGAGAGAGAGAGAGAGAGAGAGAGAGAGAGAGAGAGAGAGAGAGAGAGAGAGAGAGAGAGAGAGAGAGAGAGAGAGAGGGCAGGAGGGATGGAGGGAGAGAGAGAGAGCAGGAGGGATGGAGGGAGAGAGAGAGATACAGAGAGAGAGAGAGAGAGAGAGAGAGAGAGAGAGAGAGAGAGAGAGAGAGAGAGAGAGAGAGAGAGAGAGAGAGAGAGAAAGAGAGAGAGGGGGAAATGGAGAGACGAAGCACATGAGTGAGTGAATGATTGAATGAAGGAGAAAGAATATTGATGTCCTTCCTGACAAACCTGCACTGGCACTGGTTCATCAAAGAGCATGGGATACTTTTGTCGAGCACCACATTCATACAGCATTTCCTCAGTCTCCGCTAACAATTCTCCATCAGTTTCCTGATCACCTCCTTCTATGCCAAGCTCAAAAAGCTGAGAATAAAGAATCAGATTCAATTAGATGAACCACAATACTTCCTAGAAAACAATTATATCATGATCAAATTACACCTACTTAAAAAATGTACTACAGTAACATAGGTGACTTCCTTTTATAATACAAAAGCTACCCTTTAGATATTTACCAGCAATTATAAGATTTGAGCTATCTTTATGAAGAAAAAACAAAGAAAACAACAAGGAAACACTCATGCACACGCACATCAACCCACCCACACACACACCCACACCCACACATAAAAACAAAAAAAAGGGAACAAACAAAAACCTGTAACTCTTACCTTGATCTTTCCCATGTATTCTCCTCTGCCCCCAAAAAGTCCAAAGCCACCAATAAGAACATCTGTATCACACATAAACCTGATGGCCTCAATAGAGTGGCCAGAATAACCCCAACCTCCACCATGACCTGTAGAAATGAAGGGAAATCACTGAGTAACATAGGGTTATATCTTGTGAAGGTTTTCTTAGAGACATTTTGTTGCAGGTATTTGGTAGAAAACAGTAAACATAATGGAATTTCATACACCATATAATCTTTTCCTATCATATCTGGTCCATTACAAAACACAGTACAAAAATAATAGAAGTGGCTCACTATCAAATCTGTTGACTGGCGTGAAGTCTTCCCTTGTATACACTCTTACGGTAGCGACTGTCTGGGGATCATCTTCTATCACAGTTAGTCCATGCTCATGCGCCCATGTAACAGTATCAATGCATGACAGCATGTGTAGTGCCACCTGGTAGATAATAAGAGAACAATAATACTTAAGGAACCCAAAATTTGGAAATATCATTTTGCTAAAAGTAACATATCCTGTAAACTAATAATTGTACCACTGGGATTCATGAAATTATCATTTATATATATATATATATATATATATATATATATATATATATATATATATATATACACACACACACACACACACACATATATATATATATATATATATATATATATATATATATATATATATATATACTGTAAAAAAAATTACACACCTGTGCCCGAGATACTTGGTACTCTGGCAAGATGGGCAGAGAGAGTTCTGGAGAGAGAAGGTCCCGTAAACCATCCTGTGTCCCTCCATTGTTGAGCCTCTGGGCCTCAGCGGCCACAATGTTGTAACAACGGACTTCTTGACTACTGTTGTCATAGCTATAGAAAAAAGGCAAAGTTTGAGAATTTTTCCAAGATATCATAAGTTTCACTTTAGAGTTTCATTTCACATAAACCTGTTAACCCAATGCCGAATTAACTTGTTTAATTGTTTTTACACATAGATGGCTACACTTATACTAAGTCACCAATGAGCCAATTACGAGTAATGCCTGTCTCACCTGTTTACCCTTTTCCTAAATTTTACGTTATCTTATTTTGCTGTTATCTTTATTGTGGTAATTATAATGACTATAATACAAAAAAACACCATTGATATTTGTAACACTAGTAAAAAATACTTCTGCCAATTATAGGAAAGGTGAAAGGTCACAAGGTCTACTAATTGACTCCTTTGTGGCTAAGCACTAGCTGACTGAGAGACATTTCACAGAGACATTTCACAAATATATAAAAAATGAGCACAGCATTTTCCCCATTTTTTATTCATTTTCCTCGGTGGCATGTGGTTAATGAAACTGGTCTAATGTTAAAAATTGAAATGTATCAATACAAGCAGTTAACTTGCTATAATATAAAGAAAAGAAGAAGAAAACAAAGAAAATACATCTATTACCTCCAGAGCACATTGTAAACAGGATCCAGACACATGGTATGGCCACCAACATTTATCTGGTCTGCTGTGGAGAAGCTGCGACACTGTCCGTCAGAACGGCTAATTACTAA
>NC_061854.1:21871884-21876884 GCF_019202785.1 Penaeus chinensis
ATAATGCAAAAGAGAAATAAGAGAGCATAAATGCATCCCAACAAAACCCAATGCAATGACCTAACAGAGAAACTTCACATATTAATGAATGTAAATTCAGATCCTTGCTCTTACTATCTATTTTTTTGTTATATCTCAAACATAATGAAAACAGTTTTCCTTAATTTTTTTTTATCTTACTAAAAAAAAAATTCACACACATACACACACACACAAAAAAAAAACATTACTACAGATCAAAATCAAACTGCTGTTCACATAATATCCCTCACACAAACAAATATCACCACAACTATTTCTCAGCACAAGATGATACTAACTGTCCTGAATTTCTATTGGGCCTCCCACTGGAAACACAGGCTGCTCCGTAGCCTGTACACTCATGGCAGACTGTGCAGACAAGGCAATGGTCACGGACCCATCGGTGTCGGCCAGGCGGGCACATGCCTCCTTCTCCCCCCTCTTCACTCTCAGCACCATCTTCATCCTCTATGTCCTCCTCCCCTGCTGGCCCAACTGACATAGACATGCCTAAAGCAACAGGAGGTAACCATTTTATATTCAGAATTAAAACACATATTACAGAATATCATGGGGGAGGGATGGGACAGCCTGACATTTGCATATGAACCTTAGATTATGTTCCGGAAGCAAAGTTAAAATGCACCACAATCAAATGCATTAATGGCATACAGTACTAGCTACGGTAGTTTAGCCATAGTGAAATTTTAAAGTTATAAAAAATGGGACTCAAAATGTTTTCTACAGTCAGGAATATCTTAACTCATTTTTAGAATTAATATAAGCACATAGCTAATAGCTCATAGACTCTTGTCTCTTGATTAAATAACCACTAATGATTCTAGAATACTAATGACTAATACTCAGGCTGAAAGGTGCCTTAGAATTAAACATGGCCATTGCTCAGAATATAGCTTATCTGAATAGTGCATTCAGTGTTTGGACTGGATTCCTTTATAGGTAAAAGCTCAAGTTTGTCTCACAATATTCCTGCCTGTGACAAAATCACAAGGGGAAAAAAAAAAAAAAAAAAAAAATATATATATATATGTGAATATATATATACATATACACACACTAATGTAGCATCCAAAAATATAAAAAATAGTCTACTTTTAGAAACAGCAAAACATGGCTATGGGTTAATTAGAAATACTAATCATATAATATACAAAAAAGTAAAAAAGAAAACTAATCAAAATCATTCATTTTATTTGATGGAACAATAAATTAATCAACCAGTAAATTAAGAAATGGGATTAACCCCTATGATCCGGATGATATGACTATCATGTCATTGAAAAATATGGCTTGAAGGGTGGGTGAAGTGAACATGCTGAAAATTGGGCTGAGGGTCAGTGTGAAGGGAATGCCTTGCATCCAGTGCACGAAGCCCTTGAAGAGTGAATAGATTTGGTGGGCATTTAGGAAAGGGTTTTGCATTATTTTCATTGATACACATGTGCAATGTACCATCCATGAGCCATGACTGGAAGAGTGCTTGTCCAGGGAGGATGCTGTTTCCAAGCTCAGTTATGGACTAGAGATGATATGAAGTCTGTGCAAGGTAAACAGTCTATTACCATCTGGATAAAACAAATCAAATGAATAATATAGACATTAGAAAACAGCAAAAAAGCTAAAACCACTTATGCATAAAGAGAGAAAATAACATTGCAAAGGGGAGGTATGGAGTCTCACCATCGTCACGCATGTGTTTGTGTGCACCCGGCCCACAAGCTGCACACCCATTAAGAGTGGCTTCTCAAGTAAGCCTAATGCTTGAATTTTGAGCCATGCACAGGTAGTGAAGCATCTGGATCCTAGGGGTTAAGAGTGCAGATTTTTTTTTTTTCCCCAGAAGTAGGCATTCACCTTTTTAACAATAATGCAAAGATAGTTTTGTAAGCAAACATACATGCATGTCATATAACTAGATAATCTTGCAGAGTGCATGTGTTTTTTACATGCTGAATAGAATCATAGTCCACAAATGGAAATGGCAACTGTATCATCAAATAATCTGCAAGTGACTGGCAATGCAACAGGAACAGAATTCTAACTACAAACTTAGATCAGACATGCACCTACACTGAAAAGACTTATTCCTTTGAAATCCTTCTTTACATTTAATGCATTCAACACATACATGCAGTAATAGCTCTTGCCCCAAACCAATCCAAGTGACACGTGCAATGTAACTATGATACTTAGTTTTCCCAATTCTCACACTAACCTGTTCCTTCCTTAATCTGTGGCACAAAATCCCTTCCACATTGGCCTTTATTGTTGATCCCAAAGCTGTAAATCTGGCCTTTGTTTGTCAGGGCAATAGCATGAGCCTTACCTAAAGATATTGCACTCACATGGACATCCCGCAGATCAGTGACAAGACCTGGAAAATAAGATATTTAATTAATGATTATGAAGATGATATATATAATCCTGATAACTTCTAGTCACATTATAAATTTCAGGCAACAATACAAAAACAAATTATTTCTGTAAGTCTGACAAACTCTTTCCGCCCAGTTCTCAACCCATAGGTGAAAGTAAATTTTTAGCCAAAGCCTGAGAGTCAAGGTTGTCTTGATGCTTCGTGTGGCTCTAAGTTCTTCATGGCAAACTGAAGAGTATGTAAAAGTCATGCACTGTGTACCTTCAGCCAGGGTTAAAGGCCCTCAAAATATGCAGGAAACTCTGATCTCTCTTTTTATAATACTTTTGCATGTAAAGCTATTGGATATGGGGATAAACAGGAACCAAGGGCTGAAATTACTAAACTTGTGCTGTGCAGCCTCACAAACAACCAAGAAAGCTCTTGGGCACCTGGATGCTTTGGGTTTTGAATATATGACTATGTTTCCATGTTACTGATATTCAATCCTGTGCAGAAAAGTATTTCTAAGTAGACTCAAAATTTTGCCCCCCCCCCAAAAAAAAAAAAGGTTTTCATTCAAATAATGGCATATTTCATCTGATTAATGAATAGTAACTTGCAATTTTGTAAATGTGAGCAGTTGTAACATGTCTTGACTTGCTCAGCAACTAGGCTGATAAGAGGTCTAGAAACTTAATTGAAACTCTGAAGGATTATTGCCTATAAGATTATAAATATCAGAAAATTAGTCTTTTAAATAACTGTCAATCTGATTACAGTCAATTTGTAAAAGGGAGCAGCAACAAACAGAGCACTAACCTGTGGTACTGTCACAATGTGAAGTGTCCTTGCCAAACATGTAGAGCTCCCCATCACGTGTTACAAGTGCAGAGGTTCCGTTATTACAAGCTGCATTGGTAACAAAATGTCCATCTAACTTTATCATCTTCTTTGGTTTGACTGGTTTTGGTTGCCGACGACCTTTACCTTAAAGAATCACACAAGATCATGTTACCATTTCTTAATACCATGAAATAAACAGTAGTCAAAAAAAATCAGTGAATATAAACAAATATCTTTAAAAAATAACATATTGGTTAATTAAGCATTTCTCTTTTTCTCCCTTTTGATACTAATCGAGTAGGTCTAAAGATTTCACTTACTGGAATCCCCATCCTCCCCACGTCTTGCAGTTCCAACAAAGAAAGCCGAGCCCTCATCTGACACCAGAACAGAATGCTGCCCCTCATGGCCCACTGACAGATGTACAATGCGTGGAGACTTGGTAATGGTCAACTCTGGCCACCTTCCGGTTGGAGCACTTGGAGTATTGGGGCCATTCACTATACCTCCACCACCTCCACCTGCAGCAGCACTTGATCCTGCACCACCTGATCCACCTGCACTTGTGCCAGCTACTCCACTGGCACTGACAATGGCACCTCCAGCCCCACTGCTGCTGGCAGCTGCACTACTACTGCTGCCCTGCTTCATACCCACAGAAGATGCTTTCCCACTGTAATATACCTAAAAAAACACAGCCAAGGGGACCATGATTATTATTCAATAAAGAATTTTATCTCAGTAAACTCTTTGCACTTTCTATTTATCTAATTATCCCTTTTCGTATATTTCGTGAATATCAATATTCACATTATGCATATAATATTTTTTTATTATTAAATATCATACACATGCCACTCATGTATGTTAATGTCTGTGCTACAAAGATATTCACTAAATCTTACCCTGCCACCAACTGTTCTAACAAGAGTGAATTCTTTTCCTGCTGCAACCATAAGTATATCCTCATCCAGACCTGCTGACAATGTTGACTGTTGTTCTGGACCACCAAAAACCTATTAAGAATCATTCATAAATGTTTAATAGAATCTGATAACACATATAATTCAATATTACACACACCACACACCAGCTGAATATCATAAGGACAGCTCTGCAATCAAAGTAAAGTAATCTAGTTACAATCTACAGGAGCTGGTTTCATCTGCAGCAAAGTATATATTCACAGAGTTCAAAGAAATAAGAGAGAGAAAAAAAAAGTCATACCTGAATACACCTGATTGCCAAACTCAGCCCCAGCTCATTTACAAGAGGCATCGGTTTCACTAAAGGATTGTACGTCCTCACCACAAAACCATCCTAAAATTTCATAAATTTCAATATTATTCATCCAATATAATGATGAGAATTATAAATAACAGCCTCATGAATAGAAAATCAAATTAATAAATTATCAAAAAATTTGAGCGGCCAGACTTGCCTCTCTGTCAGGTGAAATGTGGCCAATGTTAATCCCGTCACTAAAGGGCAACCCACGGCACCATCCAGGGGAAGAACACTGATACACTTCCGACACTTTGAGCACCTCACGGTCAATAACAACCAGCTCTCCATTGCTTGCTTCTGGTCGATAGAAGACATCACCCTGTAAGGATAAAATGTACTTTATTAAAAACTCTTCATCACAATCTAATAATTTTTCAACCGAGCTGTCTTTGATGTGGATTATATAGTGACTTATTTCCTACCATAAATCTCCTAAAATTTCAGTTGGTGGAGAAGAGTGAGCAGATTG
>NC_061854.1:21909384-21912219 GCF_019202785.1 Penaeus chinensis
TAATAAAATATATATATATATATATTTTTTAAAACAATAATCTTATCTTTTATATATTAACTAAACACAATTTTATTTTAAATATTAAATATATAAATTTATATAAAATAATTTATAATTATTATAATATAAAAAAATTTAAATATATTTTAATAATATATTAAATATATATATAATATAGTTGTGTGTGTTGTGTGTGTTTTTGTGTGTTGTGTGGTTGTTTGTGGTGTGTGTGTACATTTATGCAAGTAAATTTTATTTATTTTTATATAAATATAATTTTTTGTGTGGGTGTTGTGTGTGTGTGTGTGTGTGTGTGTGTTTGTGGGTGTGTGTGTATGCGTGTGCGGGCGCTTGTGTATTATATATGAATTAGATAGACAGAGGCCAGTGTTTATTGTATATAATGTATGGATGAAATTATATTCCTATGTAAAAAAAAGGTTCTATCACTCGGATACCTACAATTTCTTTTTTTTCACCTATTTTTAAAGTGTTTTTTTGGTGTGTTTTTTTTCGAAGGGAAAAAAGTTAATACTTTTCTTGTTTGTACAAATATCATGTTTATAAATGAATCATATGCTGTACTTCGTATTAAGATTAAACTTATATTTAACAGTTAAAGAGAAAAAAAAATGACGTTTTTCTTTTCTTCCGTCGCCCGTTCCCTCACCTCTGGGCTGCGACCCTCATGGTCCCGAGTTCAATTCCCTGCCGCGGCAGTCGAAAAAAATGCCTGCGTCTGATGCAAAATCAAGGCCAGAAAAGACAATGGGCTTGAGAATCAAACGCGGGTGGGGGGAAGTCCCACCGGGGCCCAAAAAGTGATTGCGCGCCGAACTGGGGTTTGATTTGGAAAGGGGCATCCAATCGGGCAAGGGTGGAAACTGCCATTAATCTCTAAATACGAACTGAAAAGGGGCCTATCCCCTTCAGGGGAAAAAATACTGTAAAAAAAATATGTGTCATGTAAAAGTTGTGTGTGTGGGTTTTTGTTTTTTTTTGTATTTTTATCTGTCTGCTTGTCTATCTTCATTACTTTTTGCCTGGTACCATCTGTCATTATACATTTCTGCGCTACTAATTTTCTCACTATCATGCCACAAGTAAATTTTAATCAAATTACTTAAAAATGACGAGAAAGCAACTTAAGCATATTTTGAAAAGCAACCAAGGTAAAACTAAATAGAATCGATTCATTAATATATAAAACAGGAAAAGTGCATAAAAATTACATTGTATGAACAAAGTCGACGCCCGTTATCATTCGTCTATTCTTGGGAAACCAGTAGAACCTTTTGTCGGTGTAATAAAGACGCCCAAAATTTCAAAGCGCTTTATCAATTTCTGTATTTTTTCAAAAAAGTTTCCCCCAATATCAAAAAACCAAGCCACATACATGTTGCTGTCTCTGACGGAATCATCATCATTTTTGTTGTTCATGGATTAATCATGGCATTAACACGTCTAATTCAAATAATCATCAAGCAATGAATTTGACTACCTTAGCTTTAGACTTGCTACAATATTTCTCTAGATATTTTGATAATGAAACCAGCTACAGCTGTGGTCACAATACGCTTGGTTGTAGCAAATCTCTAATTTTCCGGAGTGCTTCAGAAATCCATTTAAATCTTTCCCTTTCTCCCCACCCCCCCTCCCACATCCCTTCCCGTCAAATTAATGGTCGCCGCAAAAAACAACAGGTTGATATTCTCTTAGAATATCCCACTCCTTTGTATAAACTTCGAATGTGCAAATCCTCTAATTATACAGCCTACTATCCTATTTGAGAAGAGAATCAAATCCTATTAAATGACCGAGAACCGACCACTGATTGACTCTGGTCAGATCAGAATACCCGATGTTAATTTTTCCCCTTCTGAGCGGTTCATTTGTCTTCTGGCCGGGTCGAAAACCCCAACGGGGAAAAGGAAAAGGGGTTGTGTGCGGGGGGGAGTTGGGGGAATAAAAACTTTAATTTACGAAAAGTTCTTTATCTGGAGCCCCCCAAGCCAACTGTAATTTACACCTATTTTACCTATGATGTTCTACAGTGAGCAATGATATCAGAGACCGTATTGAGTGTGCATGAAAAACACTAGCTATACGCGTGTTGACAGAGCTAATGGCAAAGTAATCTACACATATCCGTACTTTTTTCTCTCCAATTTTTTTTAGCTACCGCAAAACATTTTAATAATATATAATTATATAAAATATATATATATATATTAATATATATATATAATATAATAAAAATACAACATACATACATACACCACAAACACACACAAAACAAAACACACACAAATTATAATAAATATATATTATATATAAAAAACACAACCAACCACAAAAACTATAAAAATATATATAATAAATAATATATAAAATTATTATATTTTATAAACTCTACCCATTTATACACACACCACACACACACCCCACACACACACCCACCCAAAACACACCTAAACACAACCACACCGCACACAAACCCCAACCCCAAAAACCCCACAACACCACACACAACACAACACAACACACAAAACACACACACACACCACACACCACAGATATATATATAAAAATTTTATATTATAAAATATATATAATATTATTTATGGTGTGTGTGTGTGTGTTGGTGTGTGGTGTTGTGTTTTGTGTGTGTGGGGGGTTTTGTGTGTGTGTGTGTGTTGTGTGGGTGTGTGTGTGGTGTGTGTGTGTGTGTTATAAGGATATACCACCCACATACACAGTATAAAAAAACTCAAAACGATGAAAAAAAATTTGTTCCTAAGAATACATGTGCACCATTCAAATACCAATGAA
>NC_061854.1:21912319-21914819 GCF_019202785.1 Penaeus chinensis
TCCCTGCGCCGCCGCTTCCTCCGGCCAATCTTTACTACGACTACTACTGTGACACTACTATTACTAACTATTACTACTACGATTACTACTACGATTACTGCTACGACTACTATTACCACCACTACCACTACTACTACTACCACCACTACCACTACTACTACTACCACCACTACTACCACTACCAACTCTACTACTACTACCACCACTACTACTACTACCACCACCACTACTACTACCACCACCACTACTACTACCACTACCAACTCTACTACTACTACCACCACTACTACTACTACCACCACTACTACTACTACTACTACTACTACTACTACTACTACTACTACTATTGTTACTGCTGCTACTGCTACTACTGCTACTACTACTACTACTACTACTACTACTACTACTACTACTACTATACTACTACTACTACTACTACTATACTACTACTACTACTACTACTACTACACCCACCACTACTACTATCACTACCACCACTACTACTACTACTACTACTACTACTACTACTACTACTACTACTACTACTACTACTACTACTACTACTACTACTTCTATTGTTACTACTGCTACTACTACTACTGCTGCTACTACTACTGCTGCTACTAGTAGTACTAGTACTAGTGCTTACAAAATAGGGCTGCTACTATTACTGTTACTATGAGTTGCTACTGCTACTAATGCTAATGCTGTTACAATTATTGTTACTACTACGACTATTAGTACTGATAGTACTACTACTACTACTGTTATTGATACTGCTATTACTGTAACTATAACTGCTATTATAACTTTTTACTTTTTTTTCACCCTCTTCCTCCTCCTCCTCCTCCTCCTCCTCCTCCTTCTCCTCCTCCTCCTTCTCCTCCTTTTCTCCTCTTCTTCCTACCACTCCCTTCTCCCTTCCTTCTCATTCTTGCCTTACTTCTATACACCCGCCCCCTTTCACGCACGCTTCGCCGTCGTCACTATCATTTCTTCCACTTTCTTGTCTTCCTCTCTCTCTCCTTCCTCCTAATCCTCTCCCTCTCTTCCTCCTGCTCTCCTCTCCCTCTCTTCCTCTCTCCTCTCCCTCTCTTCCTCCTGCTCTCCTCTCCCTCTCTTCCTCCTGCTCTCCTCTCCCTCTCTTCCTCCTGCTCTCCTCTCCCTCTCTTCCTCCTGCTCTCCTCTCCCTCTCTTCCTCCTGCTCTCCTCTCCCTCTCTTCCTCCTGCTCTCCTCTCCTCTTCTTCCTCCTGCTCTCCTCTCCCTCTCTTCCTCCTGCTCTCCTCTCCCTCTCTTCCTCCTGCTCTCCTTCCTCTCTTTCTCTGCTCTCCTCTCCCTCTCTTCCTCCTGCTCTCCTCTCCCTCTCTTCCTCCTGCTCTCCTCTCCCTCTCTTCCTCCTGCTCTCCTCTCCCTCTCTCCTCTGCTCCTCTCCTCTCTTCCTCCTGCTCTCCTCTCCTCTCTTCTCCTGCTCTCCTCTCCCTCTCTTCTCCTGCTCTCCTCTCCCTCTCTTCCTCCTGCTCTCCTCTCCCTCTCTTTCTCCTGCTCTCCTCTCCCTCTCTTCCTCCTATTCCTCCTCTCCTCTTCATCCCCTCCTCTTCATCCCCTCCTCTTCATCCCCTCATCCTCTTCCTCCTCCTCTCCTCCTCTTTTCTTCCTCCTATTCCTTCTCTCCCCGTCCTTCTCTCCCCGTCCTCCTCTCCCCGTCCTCCTCTCCCCGTCCTCCTCTCCTCGTCTTCCTCTCCTCTTCCTCTCCTCCTCCCATTCCTCCTCCTCTCTTCCTCCTCCTCTCTTCCTCCTCCTCTCTTCCTCCTATTCCTCGATAGCCTCTCGCTTGTTTAACTAACACACGGGACACGTGTCCAGATCCCTTACGCGAGTCTATGACCCGGGCTTCGGATTTGGGACGCTCTGCCACGTGAATCCTCGGGACCCTTATGTGAACGAGTCCTGTGTGCCCCTCCCCCCTGCCACATGGAAGATTGTGCTACAGGACTTGGAGGAGGATAACAAAGAGCCGCTATTTCTAAGCATTTGTCCTCCTTTTAGCCGAGTAGAAGTAACCGCGCAGGGATTGGGAGGAGCGCTCTGATGTGGTTACCAGGCGTGGATGTAAACAGAGGGTGAACGCGCTCGCCAGCCCTCCTCCCTCCCTCCCCTCTCTCTGCCTCTCCCTCTTCCCCTCTCTCCCTCCTTCCCTCACATCCCCCACCGCCACCATGTTACACTCATAACTCTGCTGACACCCTCCCTTCAGCTCGCTTGTGTCACGTACACGCCACACCATCGCACGCGCGGTGTCACGTACACGCCACACCATCGCACGCGCGAGCACGCACGTGCACACTTTGCTGTTACCTACGTAAGACACGACGCACGTGCCCACACGCGCATACGCACATACAGTGAGACAGAGACAGATAGAGACAGACAATGGGACAGACAATGGGACAAACAATGAGACAGACAATGAGACAGACAATGAGACAGACAGTGAGACAG
>NC_061854.1:21919819-21937319 GCF_019202785.1 Penaeus chinensis
CATGTCACTCTCATCACTTGTACCCTGTTTGATTCCTCTCTCTATTCCCTTTCCCCTCCTCCCCCTTTCCCTCTCTCTCAACTTGTCATCTTCCTCATTCGAGATACAATAGGGTGAGGTAGTTAGCGTCCGAGCACATCAGATGCATTCATGCTCTCCTGGGCTCCACTTCAGTCACGCTTAAGAATATTTATCAGGATGCTCCTTGCGAGCGATATAAATACAGACAACCACCTCAGAGTACACAAGCACACGTCACTGGGAGGCGATGGGTACTTTAGAACTCTGTGGACCACAGAAAGACCTTGGGTAGTGGGCGGAGAAGGGGGAGAGGGGAAAGGGGAGGAAGAGGGAGAAGGGAGATGGACAAGGTCAGGGTCATGAGAGAAGAGAGAGAAAGGCGGGTTAAAAATATTTACGAAGACAATAGAAAAGGCACGTGCAGTGATGAAAAAAGTAACAACTAAAATTGAAACCATAATAACCTTCGCTCCAGCTGTGCCGAACCGAAGATAACTACCAATATTTGTTGTCTTTTGTTACCTGTTTTGCAGTACATGAATAATTACATGAAAATGCACTCTCAAGGTAAATGAAGGCTTTGGGGAACCTCGGTCATATGTCATAAATGTGTAAGTGTAACAGAGAGAAACTAGATAACACTAGGAAAAGTGCAGTTTTTTTGGGGGTGGAGGGGGAATCGTTGGATTTGCGGAGATTTTCTGGAGGTTGAATTAGGCGAGCGTTGGCGAGGGCCGAGCGCCAGTGGGAGGAGGAGACCGCACAGCCACAGCAGTTGCCGACGTGTCACAGAGCCCCCCCCCCCCCCCCCTACACACACACACACACACCACCGCCCCGCCCCCTCTGCGTACTCGGTGGCCTCCGGGCTTCGCGCTGCCCGGTAACAGGTCACTCGGCGGCGCGGGTCATGATGGCATGAGGTCATTAAAGCTGACCTTCGTGCTAGCAACAACAACTGAACCAACTCTTGCGGGAAACCTGGCTGGGGGCGGCCCGTGTTCCCGCGCCCGGCCGGTAGGCGATGGCTGTGCCGTGCCTAATGGCTCTCCTTTCTCGTTTCTGCCTTTAAGGAAGGGAAGTGCTTGCATGCCCCCCCCCCCCCCCACCTCTCTCTCTCTCTCTCTCTCTCTCTCTCTCTCTCTCTCTCTCTCTCTCTCTCTCTCTCTCTCTCTCTCTCTCTCCCTCCCTCTCTCTCTCTCCCTCCCTCTCTCTCTCCCCCTCCCTCTCTCTCTCCCTCCCTCTCCTCTCCCCTCCCTCCCTCCTCCCCTCCCTCCCTCCCCTCCCTCCCTCCCTCCCCTCCCTCCCCTCCCTCCCCTCCCTGTTTCCCCATCTCTCCTTACCTCTAGCAACTAGTCCCTTGCACATTGCACCGCGGTCGTCTCTCGCCCCTTTAATATCCGTGCATCCGCCATTCACACCCCTTTAATATCTCTGTCGCGTCTGAGGTCTTTGCAAACGCTTCGATTTTCCCCATTTTTGCTGTCTTTTATGATCAGACTCTTCTCTCTATTTTTTGCATTTTAATACGAATTCGGAATATGATATTGGTGATCGGGTTTTTTTTTTTTCGAACCGTATTGTTTAAAAATGGTATCTTTGGGTCGGGGGATGTTATATTATCGTTAGTTCGCGGCTTATCGTTTCAGTCTTCGGCGTTCGCGTTGACCCATTTCGCATCGTGCAAAAGTTGGGCAGGGCAAATGCAGCGGGGGACAGGGGGGTGGGGGCTAAATTATACCATTTAAAGTTGTGTGTTCTGTTCATCATCTGTTCGGTTTGTGATTGAGAGTACGGGAAAGGGGGTGGAGAGAGATTGTTAATTCAGGTGGTAAAGATTGGATGATTGTGCGTGTGCGTGTGTATGCGCATGCGCACGCAAGTGCACGCAAGTGCACAAACATACACATACATATACAAATGCATATGCATATAAATATGAATATAAATATACATATACATTTGTATACATTTTACATATTAAATTACTGTGTAAGTGTATATATATATACGTATATATATATGTATATATATACGTATATATATATACACGTATATATATATATATATATATTTATATATATATATATACGTATATATATAGATAAATATACACAAAAATATTTTTATATGTATATATACGCATACACATGTATACACATACATATATAAATATACATACATATATAAATATACATACATATATAAATATACATACATATATAAATATACATACATATATAAATATACATACATATATAAATATACATACATATATAAATATACATACATATATAAATATACATACATATATAAATATACATACATATATAAATATACATACATATAAACATACATACTCATACATATAAACATACATACTCATACATATAAACATACATACTCATACATATAAACATATACATATTCATACATATAAACATATACATATTCATACATATAAACATACATATTCATGCGTAAATAGATACAAAGACAGATGTCTATGTGTACACCTGCACAAATACTACATGCATGACCGTAACTTGTACGATCACGCAGACGGGCAGTGCCTCCCCTGTCGCAGGGGCGGCCGCCTGAGCCCGCCGACTGACCGGCCGCCGCGCCTCCCGACCGCCGCATACAATCGATGCGAGGAAATCTCCGCGAATTCTCCCCGCGTCGGCAGCGACTTGGCTGGTCCGGCCGAGGAGGGAAAAACTGTCGTACGGAGACAATCAATAAAACCCTAGTAAATTTCTCGCGCCATGTCGGGTTCGTTGCTCCCTTTTTTCTTCGCTCTTTCTGCTACTTTGTACCGCTTTATCTACCCGCAATGAGCGAGTCTGGGCAGAGAGAGCGAGGTCCCTTTAGCGTCCCGTCGCTTGGCAGAGGAGCTTCCTGGGAATGCTCGAAGGAAAGCTCAATCGCGAGGATTAACTTCATGAATTGGTCCGGTCATTCATGTTGAGACAACGAGCATATTCGTAAAAAGGTTTTAGTTAGTCCATTAATGAAACTTTAAAATTGGTGGTCCATGTAGGGGATAGACTAGTTACGTTAGTTCAGCGGAAAATAGAAGGTTTTAAGGAGTAGGATTGCGGCATTTGTAGTTCAGAATTTGGTCTAGTGTGTCTTATCGTAGTGAAGGAAAGAAACAAAATGATGGTAAATGAAACGGATAGAGGAATGTGGCATCGCTGTGAGTGTGTGTGATGACGTGTAGTATATCCTCCTCTCCCTCCCTTCCTCCCTCCCTCCCTCCGCCACACACCCTCTTCCATCGTTCGAGATATACCTTTGTCTGGGTAATTGCTTTCGTCCTGTGGATTAATTCATTAGTAACAGTCCAATGCAAAGGTAGGTAATAATATAATAGTAGTAAGAAAAAGATTATCAGGAGAAGTATGTTGCATTGGGTGTGCGACCCCCCCCCCCCCCACTCCTCCCTATCTGACACGTAGTATATGCCACGTTGCCAAATATCTCTGGGGTGCCGCTCTCTTTTCTTTCTCTTCTCGTTGCAACTACGGCATTAAAACTCTAACTCAACCACACATTCTAAAGTGAGGTAAAGCAAACGCACCCAATCGAAAGGAGAGTCTAGCTGACGCTAAACATAAGGAGGAAAAGTCTTCGCAGAGCACGGGGGGCGCCGGTCTTGGCCTGTCCCGTCGTGGGTTTGCAAACGGCGATTTTCCCGAGCCATTTTCACGCCTCTCGTATTAGTATATTTGTCTTTTTTTCTGAGCATTCATGCGACTGTGAGATTTCCCGACAACCATCATATTGTGCGGAACAACTGATGATGAAACCGACAATGCGCAAGGTAGCCTTCGAAAGAAAAAAAGCGAGATATGTGGCGATACGACTCGCCTCCGCATTCCGACTTGCCTACCTGTGTGTTGCTCTTGTCACGTAATATTTAGATAGTGGCATAACATAGCGGTTTCACCCAATTGTTTATTGTCTCTGCGACAGGAGTGCGTTTCTCTGGTGATATTTAAGTATATGGTGGTCATGGGCGCCGGTGTTATCGTGGGCACATGCAAGCACGCCCAAGTTGAATAAACAACTGTTGAGGAACATGCTTGTGCAGTTTACACTGTGGAATGCAAATTCTTGGAAGCGTGATTGTAAACTCAGCACAAGAGTGTTAGTTGTGAAACAAACCTAAGATCAATGTTATAAGACAAACCTAATCACAAGGACATAGTGTTGTGTAACAGTCGTGAAGTGTTGAAACGAGGAAAATTGTGGCGTGCACACTGCATTACAACATCTGTAATGTTAAGTGACATGTAATCATGTAAAATGACGTGTGATGAAGGACGTAATTTGCCTGCACGTGGGTTAATAACTCGACCATATTGTTCGATGTTGTGTGGTTTGAACGTAAGATATGGAGTAGAGTTAGGGTCTCTCTCATGATGAGGAGTATACAGGGTGCGGAAGTGGACGAGGTTTGATCTCCGACCAAGGCGTTGGTGCTTTAAATTCACGAGGATATTAGCAGTTTAGGGATTTCGGGATTTAGTGTGAAAGGAAACTAATAGACATACCAGGAAGAACGAATTGTCTTTCACGCACTTTCCTCCTTACGGAGCACGCATATTTGCTCTCTCTCTCTCTCTCTCTCTCTCTCTCTCTCTCTCTCTCTCTCTCTCTCTCTCTCTCTCTCTCTCTCTCCCTCCCTCTCTCTCTCTCTCTCTCTCTCTCTCTCTCTCTCTCTCTCTCTCTCTCTCCCCCTCTCCCCCTCTCCCCCTCTCCCCCTCTCCCTCCCCTCTCCCTCTCCCTCTCCCTCTCCCTCTCTCTCTCTCTCTCTCTCTCTCTCTCTCTCTCTCTCTCTCTCTCTCTCTCTCTCTCTCTCTCTCTCTCTCTCTTCTCTCTCTCTCACACACACACACACACACACACACACACACACACACACACACACACACACACACACACACACACACACACACACACACACACACACACACACACACACACGAGAGAGAGAGAGAGAGAGAGAGAGAGAGAGAGAGAGTGTCTTGGCTCTGTTCTCATCAAGTTAGCAGTCAACTTCTAATTAAAGGATTGATTTGTACCAATAAAAGTTAAGCAATTTTGAATTGGTCTAATGAGGTTGTTAAGTGAGTCTTAACCGGATGTAATTGTTAGGAATTTGTTGAAGTGTTTGCGGGAGGAGCCTCCTGTTCTCATTAGCGGTCATGTATGATATAGTGGGAAAATATATTTTTGTCGTATTCATAAACTGCCAAGATATATGAATATAGTTATCTCGTATAGATATTTTAGTGATTTTTATGGACTTAAGTTTTCAGAGAAGTCGAGAAGGGTATCTTATGAAATAATTCGTTATACATTTCTCATTTTATGGTATTTTGAAATACAAATGTCCAAGCCTTCGAAAATGTCTAAAGTTTTGAGTGGGAAGCGTGTGATTCTTTCATAGCAGGGGGGGGGGGGCAGGTTGGGATTTCGGCTGACAATTTGCCGCGGATGATTTGGTGAATTCAGAAATATTGATGAGCCACGAGACAGACGGACAGAATGAACGTATATATTAAATACAGTATGCATACAGATTCGCCCATCAGAATGCGCAGTAAACCAAATGTAACGAGAAGGACGAGGGCATCGCACGAGGCATCCTTATGCAACGACAGGACGTGCAAGCGGCGCCGCGTTCGTGCGCATGTAGTCGATTTTCAAATTCAGTTTATTATATTAGTCATTAAGCAATTCGAGAGTAAGATAAGTGCCACGCCGTCCATCCATCACCCCTTGGAGTAGCCTCAGAACAAATAGAACGCCCACGAGTAGTCGCTCTCGGGATGGGGCGAGGAACTATCATTACTTCATTTAAACAGCTTTGAAGGGACGCGTTCTTCAGCACATGATAGTCCAGCTGTTCCCCGCCTCGACAGCTGGTGGTAATAAGCCATTGCCGAGCGCAGATGACGAGGGTTTGAAATATTAATGCGCGACTCGAGGAGTGATGGAGGCGGGGTTATTACGGCGTGCGCTGATTAGTTTTCGCCGTCGGGGTCAGATTCCGGTCCGTGGGGCTTATACGCTATGATGATCGAGTATTGGGGAATTAAGAGGCGGAGGGTGGGGTGAAAGTCCAAAGGGGGATCGACGTATTTATGATGCTCATTCGCTTTTTTTCTCATCTCAAGGATACGATTCGTTGTTTGTTTTTAAAAGAACATACACGAGTGACGAAATCGCGGAGTTGACGAGTGTCTCACGTTCTCAGGGGCGCAAACGGCAAATATCACCATCGGCTCGCCGTTAGGAGAGAGTGAGAGTGAGAGTGAGAGTGAGAGTGAGAGTGAGAGTCGGTCTTCTAGGTCCTGGCGAACACGACTTACATCTGGGATAGCAGACGTCAGCCACCACATGCGCCTGTTGGCGTCTTGGCCTCCAGATGGTGTGGATGAATGAACTATCAGGAGCGACTAAAGAGCAAGAAGACAGCTGGCCTCACAGGAGGTTGAGAGGAGGAAACCAGCTGTTGCAAGGACGGGGCGACAGGAGACAGGAGGTCGAGAGAAACAGTCTCAGGCAAGGAAGAACAGATAGCCAGCGTCAGAACCAGCTGTCTCAAGGACGCCAGATCAAGTAGGACGTTCAAGCAAGAGAAGAAACTGTCAGCGCCTTCAAAATGGTACTTAGCAAGGGTCAAGACCAGGCGCCTGACAAGGCCTTTGCTGTCCCCCCTGCCTCGCTTGCCCCTCTGGCCACTGACCCCGGCGCGGTGACCTCTCAGCCCTCGGCCGAAGAGACTCAGTCCGCCAAGTTCACGTCTGTGGAGTCTCACACCGCAGGTGATATTTCCCAGACTACTGCCGATGATTCCGAGACGAAGCAGATAGATGTTGCTGACCCTGGCACCTCTCTGAGTACTATAACTAACTCCCAGCCTACAACTTCTGACCTGAAGGCCTCTCAGCCTGCAAGTGCACACACTGAGGGTTCTGTAAGCACGAGGGCTGATTCTGAGTCACCTCAGGCCAAAACTGAAGGAATTGACACTTCTGGCCCCAGTGACCATAACAATGAGCCCACACAAGACTCAGCAACCATATCTGAAGCCTCACAGACATCAAAAAGCGGGACTGATCCCATTCAAACCATTATTGCTAGTTCCATGACCTCCCAGATGCGTGATTCAAGCACTGTTACTTCCCATAATACTGATGCTCTTCCTGAGACCCCACAAACTGCACCCAAAAATAAGACAAAGAAAAGGGGAGGAGGGAAAGGTAACCAAAAAACAGAAGAGATTGTTGAAGAACCGGCAAGCAGCACAGGAACATCTGCCGCCAGTAACCACCCGATTGCCTCGTCACCACCTAGGTTCTTGCGAGTGAAGGGCCCCAATGGTCAAGTGACCACGTTCATGCTGGTGGTATGTGTGACGGACAATGTAGTGGACTTTGGGTAAAGTTTCTTGCTGTGAACATGGTTGTGTGTGTAAACCGTCATGTGTACAAATATAAGATATATGTATACACTATGACTGTCATACGATAGATTTGGTTGATGCTTTTGTGGTGGTACAGAGTTAAACTTTGCTTGGGGATTGTGCTTTTGGTATATAATTGTTGACTTTATTCCTGAATGGCTTCTCATACACCCTTTTCTTTGTCACATTTTATTTGTTCATATTCATATCATTATCATTATTGTTATTAGTGTTGCTGTTATTATTATTATTGTTATTATTATCATTATTATTATAATTATTATTATTATTATTATCATTATCATTATCATTATCATTATATTATTATCATTATTATTACTTTTATTATTATTATTATAATCATTATTATTAGTATTGTGTTGTGTTATCATAAACATCATTATTATTGTTATTGCTGTTGTTATTTTTTGTCATAATTGTTATTATTATTGTTGTTATTATTAATAGTATTATTATTGTTGTTATTATTAATAGTGTTGTTATTATTATTATTATTATTATTATTATTATTATTATTATTATTATTATTATTATTATTATTATTATTATTATTATTATTATTAATATCAATATCATTATCATCATTACCATTATCATTATCATTATCATTATCATCAACATTATTATTGATGATAACGAAGATTATTATGATTGATTATTCAGTTATTATAATAATGATTATCAGTGATTGTTATTGTTGTCAATTAGTATTATTATTATGCTATTATTTTTATTTTTATTATAATTTTGTTTATTATTATTATTTTTTTTATTATTATTTTTATTATTATTATTATTATTATTATTATTATTATTATTATTATTATTATGCTATTATTATCATTATTATTATGCTATTATTATCATATTATTATGCTATTATTATCATTATTACTATTATGCTATTATTCTTCTTATTATTATTATTGTTATTATTATTATTATTATTATTATTATTGTTATTATTATTATTATTATTATTATTATTATTATTATTATTGTTATTATTATTATTGTTATTATTATTATTATTGTTATTATCATTATTATTATTATTATTATTATTATCATTATTATGCTCTTATTATTATTATTGATTATTGTCATTATTATTGATATCATCATCATTTATAACATTATTATTGATATTATATTTGCTATCATCATCAGTCATCATCAAGAATATTAATTGTTACTAGTGTTGGTGATGCCATCCTACTTTGTTTCTTTCATCCCTCACATGTAATTGTTTAGTGAGTGTTCTAAGCACTGCCGCTTGGTATCTTCTCCGCCCCCTCACGCCTTGCTGGGTCTTGTAGCTAGTTTGGAAAGGCCTAAGGAAGCTCTTTGGGCCTGAGTGTGACAGCATTATGTGTGGGCAACAGTGAATTTTTTACATTATTATTTTACCGATGTTACGGGAAATCTTCCTGCATATTAGTCTTTATAGAGGAGTAAGATAATATTTTTTGTGAAATACTTGGAAGCTGTTAATTGATATTAATTAGAAAGGGAAACATTAACTTACTAAATGATAACTTGTAGAAGGTGAAAGACTGCATAGGTTTAAAAAGCAGATTAGATGTTAAAGATGATATTGGCTTTCAGACCAAAATTTATTTACTTTCATGTAGATGCAGCTAGCTTTGATATATGTAAATGTATGTACTATGATATCCTACAGGAATGTCTCTTTTTTAGTTTTATCAACTTTGAGTTCTGTGACCCAGGAAAGCCAGCCTATGTGCTGACCAGATTTTTTTCCTTCCTTTGGCAGGGCCCGAATGCAGGACAAGGCCCACCCCAGTTTTTCGGACCTCCACCAGCAGGACCTCCTCCCCAGGGCTATGTGCCCCCATATCAGCCACCACCACAATACTCCCCTGTGGTGTCTCCGCCATTGACACAAGGTAAGGATATCATTTAGCCAGTGATTATTGTCATTGGAATTTCAATCATAAATTATGCTGAAATGTGTATGTATCATCGTATTTAATAATCATGCTCTTTCAGCCTCGCCACCACCTCACTACACCCAGAAGTCAGAACGGCACATGCGCCAGTATGAAAAACCTCGAAAGTATTATCAGCGACAGCCGCAACACCAGCATGTTAACAAATCAGGAACGAGCAGCCTACACAGCACCCCTCCCTTATCCCCTAAGAAAGGTATAGAGGCAGATTTTGCACAATCATTATTTGTTCTTTGGAGGCAGCAAAATATTTAGAAGTTGATTTTGATTCTGCTCATTCTATGTACAGTGAGACATTTTTTTTGTCCTAATTTAGTACATACATAGAAGACATGAAGAAGTTATTAGATACAGTGTCTCAAGTCCAAAAACCTTACCAGTCCAGGTTAAAAAATTATATATTCTTCAGTATATCCAATTGCTTACTTACATTCTCTTCAACTGAATGCTTCTGGGGAAAATGAATAAAAAATGGGAAAAATGCTCTGCTCATTTACTATATTTTTGTGAAATGTCTCTGCACATAGATGGCTCTGCTAGTGCTTAGCCACAAAGGAGTCAATTAGTAGACCATGTGACCTTACCTAATTTGAATTGGCGGGAAAAACATATTGTTTACTAGTGCTATGAATATCACTGGTGTCATTTTTATTATAAACATTATAATTACTATAATGTTATAAACATTAGTAACAGCAAAATAAGATAACGCAAAATGTTTTCGTAAATCAAAGAAAAGGGTAAACCGGTGAGAGAGTACTTGTAACTGGCTCATTAGGGACTTAATACAAGTGTAGCCATCTATGTGTATAAACAATCAAATAAGTAACTCTCAATGGGCATAGCACATACGTACATGTCATGCCCATCGGTATTGGGTTAATAATGGTTATATTCAAATGCTTGTTTTTCTGATTTTGGAAATAAGGGTCTTAGATTGAGAGTTGACATCCTTGATTTATACTACATGATATTGCTTAGTTGTGTAACAACATTAACTTGGTATCATTACTAGACTTGGCAAATGAGGTGATTAACAATGGCACCTCCTAAGGTTATTTTTGTTTATAATAATTTCTTCAGCCAGTCAGTGGAATAGTATCATATCTGAATATCTATGTATCAGGACATTTTAGTAATTGATACATCTTAAGGTCACCTTCAGAGAGAGGGGGAGCAGCTCATGCACTCACCCTAGGGGGGATGACCTGGAAGGAACTGTATGGTTACATGTGACATTGATTGTATGGAATGTGCATAATTTGCAGTTTCATATAGGTTTGGGAATAAAGCATCCATATGAAGTAAAGGATTGCTGTGTACATATGCTTTTTGTATAATTTATGATCTGGATTTTGCATCACCCCAAACAGAACTACTGCCCCGGAAGAATGCTGGAGAGGAAGAGATCCATGCTGAGGATGGTGAGGACCCCAGAAACAACCTTCACCTCCTCCTGTCTCAGGTTAAACCCCCCAAGGTATGTCCCTGACAGCCTATCACTTGCTTTGCTCCAGTTTTGCTTTTGATCAATCTTTTATTTTATTTTTTTCTTGAACATGAACTTGTTTATGGATGTTGATATATGTACTTTTTTTTACTAAGTTGTTCCTTTCCTGCAGGTGATAAACTTGACTCCCTATGAAGCTGTTCTCCAGTGGTCAGCACCGGAGCTAAGCAGTCAGCAGCAGGAGGAGATCCCAGTCTCGGAACTCCTGTATGAGGTCTTCCTAAACAATAGCCTGCACAAGTCCATTGCTGCTACGCAGGTTACAATTAGTGGGCTCAAACCGGCCACGGAATATAGGGTCTAGTGAGTGTCATTTGATTCTCAAGAGACTTGCCAGATATGTTACTACTAATAGCATATAAAGTGAATATGAATATTTTGCCATACAGTGTACCATTTACAAGGTTTAAAATTTTTCCACTGCTAAAATGTTTTGTAAATACTCTGACTATCTGCAGCTTGCAATGTGTATGTGGAAGTGTGCGTGGTGATCCAACCAACGTGACTCCGTTCCACACTCATTCTACTGTGCCCGACACTCCACAGCAACCTAGACTTGCATATAGAACAAAAACATCATTACAATTCAGGTTTGTATTGATCACAAAAGAACTTTTTTGCAATAACAGAATAAAATTAAGGATATAAGAATGTCACCACCTTGTCGTCAATATTGCAAAAGGGTTAACTCAAGCTTCCTTTGTTATCTGTTCACTTAAAAATAAATATATCAAGTGTTAGTTGAAGTACAAATCCTAGGATTCTTGCACTCTTGTTTTCAGATGGGGTGCTGTCAAAGAGAATGGTTCAAGGGTGACAGCTTTTGTCCTTGAGCTGTACGGAGGCAGTGGCGGGAAATGGGAAGAAGTGTTTAGAGGGCGAGGAAAGCAGCACACTATCACTAAACTCACCCCCAACACTCGCTACCATGTCCGTCTGGCTGCAGTCAATGATCATGGGCAGAGGTAAAATGTGCAAGATTCAATGTAGACTGCAATGATATGCTTATGAAAATTAGAAATAATATTATGGCTTGCTTGTTTTTTTATATATTTTGTTCTTTACTTCTTGTTGCTTACCCAATTCTTTTCCCTGCAGTGACTTCAGTCCGGAGGCAGTGGCATTTACAAGTGGCGTGGCACCTTCGCAGCCTTCCCCACCCAACTTAGAGCAAGCATGTATAAATTCGCTTAGTCTAGGATGGTCTAAACAGCCTCTTGAGGAAACGTTTACCCTCCAGATGGAAGATTCAATGAATGGATATGGCTTTCGGCCGGTGTATAATGGCAGTGACACAAAATACGAGTGTCAAGGCCTCAGAAGAAATGCTGATTATAAGTTTAGGGTAAGGGTGATGCAGCAATATTTTACTGACTGATAGAGAGTGAAATGATGACAATATAATTTTGAAATTATAGGTAATTATATTTCTGCCATGTTGTTTGTGTGTGTGTGGATAATATTATTATTATATTACTTGGCAGCTGTTTTCCCACAATGAAGAAGGCACATCACTTCCTTCGGATATTGTTTGTTACCGCACACTGCCTGACCGCCCAAAACCACCCTCCCCTGTGAGCGTAAAAGGTCGGCCCAAATCAAACAGGTTGTTGTTAACCTGGTCACCTCCAGCCGACCATGGGGGCTCCACAGTGACAGACTATAGTCTGGAAATCGACAGAGGCAGTGGTTCGTATTTGTTTTAGATAAGAAAGATTACTGATTTCTCTCAAAAAGTGCTTTTTTCACACTGTTGTACTTAAGCCTTACTGTATTTTATATCCATGAAAGATTTTTATTTAATTATTTGTGCTTAAATTAATAGGAAGCATATCTGCCAAAATGAAGTGCAGTTACTAACAAAAAGTCTTTTTTCACTCCCAACTTCCAGGTTTTGAGCTCATTTACTCTGGGAAAGACACTGAGTTTGAATGTTTGAACCTTGAACCGGGAAAGAGCTACCAAGTACATGTTTTATGCATAAGTTTAGGCGGCCTGAGTGACTGGAGTGAAACTGCGGTGGTGACCACAGAGGCAGTGCACCCAGGTGTCTGCCAGCCTCCTCATGTATTGGGGAAACCTAAGGCTTCCATGCTGCAGCTAAAGTGGGGTATGTAGTCATGTAGTTTTGTCTAGCTCTGCATGAACTTTTCAGTCTATATGCAATATCGTTGTTATTGTAAAAAAGGATCTGGATGTTGAGAGAGAGAGAGAGAGAGAGAGAGGGAGGGAGGGAGGGAGGGAGGGAGGGAGGGAGGGAGGGAGGGAGGGAGGGAGGGAGGGAGGGAGGGAGGGAGGGAGGGAGGGAGGGAGGGAGGGAGGGAGGGAGGGGGGGAGGGAGGTGGGGGGGGAGGAAACAGAGAGGAGGTAGTGTCAGGGATAGGGAGATGAAATGATTCTGTGATTTCATCAAGGCTTAGAGCTTGGATTTTGTTGTGTGGCATTGACACTTTATGGGTTGATGTTGTCAGAACTACTCTTCATATTATACCAGATATTAGATTTTAACAGTAAAGAAAGACATGTTCCTCACCTCTGACCATCATTACTTAAGAAAAGTATATTGTAGCAGAATGGAATGTTTTTGTTCTTGACTGTCTTTCATTGCTGGATTAGACAGTGTGGAGAGCTTAATAGATTGGTGGTGTCACAAATATGTATTAATTTCTGTGATCAAAGAAATCATGTCACTGATTTGAAGAGAAATCTATAAATCACCACTTAGTTGATGATTATGTCTGATTTTTGAAGTTGCAGTTTATTTATTAATTTGTTGCATTTCAGCCCATCCTGAATATAATGGTGGAGCCACTGTTACCGAATTCCAAGTGGAGATGACAGCACCAGACAATGAGAGAAGGCAGGTCTACTGTGGCCGAGACCTGGAATGCACTGTTGCAAGGTCAGTTCAAAGAAAGTTACATTATCTTGGGTTTTGTTATATTTGTTACATTCTTTTTTTCCACATGGGAAAGTTTGATTTTACTTCTTTGTATAAGGTTGTGAGTTTCCAGGATAGAAAAATCTTAAATCGTATCCCACTTTTCTTCCTTGTATAGCTTACTACCAGGTCGGCCGTATATCTTCCTTGTGCGTTGTGTAAATCGAATGGGACCAGGGCCATGGTCAGAGCCTCTCGAGGTGGTGAGTGGTGCTGGCCCACCTGATGCACCTCACTCCCTACACCTGGCTTGCCGTGGCCCACACTCTGTCCACCTGGCCTGGGAGGAACCAATAAACAATGGAGCCGCTATTGAGCAGTATAGTGTTCAAGTTGCAGAGGTAATTGAGAAAGAGCTGTGATTACTATTATTGTTATTATTTATTATTATTATTATTTTTTTATTTTTTTTTTTGACAGTGTACCAAGTGGTTATATTCCCTAAAGCCAATTGGCTGTGGGCCAGCTAAAATGCTTGAAAAAACAAAATTTTGGGGTGCATGTAACATGGTAGTGTGTGCCAGGTGTGGGTAACCAGCACATTTGTTCCAACCACCTGAGTACACTGTGGTATCAATGGCTTGACACATGTCCCCAGCATGTCAACCATTCTTGGCATGTGATGACTTCCTTGCCACTTGTAAGCTTTGACAGTACTATAGCTTATGAATTCAGAGTGAACACGTCTACAGTAGTTTTAATGCATGTTTGTAGGTCTTTGATTATACTCCCAAAAGACGTCCTAGAAATTTTGTCACATTGAGATCTCTAATGTTATCTATTCTTCATTACAGGTCTCATGTCCTCATGCAGAGTCCTCAGAATCTTCATCAACATGTGGGGACCCTGAGTCTGACTTGACATTCAACAATGCGTACACTGGGTCTACACCAACTGCAGAAGTGCGCAACTTGGCCCCTGCTACCACCTATGCCTTTAGGTAACAAAATTTTCCTCAATTTTGTTTGTATTATATCTGAAATGTTGAGGCAATTTTGGAGATTAATTATTTTAGCCTCTCCTTTTCATAAAGGTTTTACTGATAAATTTAGAACACATGCTCCTATGACATTTGAGAAGGTAAACCAGGTTCTCTGTAAGACAGAATGGACTGCATTCTAGGGATGCAGATTTTGTTGTTGGCCACTTTGCAAGGTGCCTTCTCCAATTGCTTTCCTCATGCCTGGTTGATTCCATAACCAGGAGGATTTCAAAACTATTGTCTCATTTTCAATAAAACTAGTTTGTACATTGTGGGTTTTTCTACCATAGTATCAACATGGTAGTGTGTTTTACCATTCATTTTTTTGTTTTGTTTTATAGGTGCTTCATTTTTTATTTATGATTGTGCGTTTTGCCATTGTTATCTGTATATATTTGCCATATTAGCAACTCTATATTTATTTTTATGTAGAGAGAAGAACCAAAACAGACATATCAAAGCAGTGATAACATGGTGATGAGTAGTGGATTGCCAGAGGTTTGGTGGTTGATAGTATATCAGGCTTAGGGGTAGGATGAGGATTGTGCATCTTTTTGATGAGGGCAGCAACATTATTGATGGAGAGGAAAGGAGAAAGCTTAGGAGGACCTATTATCTGGTGATTTAGAAGTCTTTTAGGGATGCTATCCCCACCCTCACATATTTTGGCAGCCAGTTCAAGGAAAGGGTAATCAGGAGAAGTTAATTGATTAGCTGTATACACACACTTTTGATAAAAATATCTCAAGATTCTTTTTGAATACATCAATCAAAAAGCAAAAGGAGAAACTGCAGGAATGGGAGTGTAGATGACATATTAGTCATAAACATGAGAACTTGATATAATATACTATTATTTTGTTTGGATACATGTCATGCATTTCAATTACTGACTGCATACTGTTTTTCACAGGTAAGTTCTAAAGCAAGGATATTTTTTTTAACTATACTGAGCCAAAGCATGAATAAGATCAACAACAAATTCTTGTGTTCACAGAGTGTCATGCAGCAATAGTGCTGGGGTAGGCCCTTGGTCACCCATCTCAACTGTTACAACACCTGCTGCCCCACCTGCTCCTGTGGCCTACATCTCGTCCTCTCCAGCAGCTACATCCGTGACCTTCTTATGGGGAGAGCCTGCCAATCATGGAGATCCTATCACACACTATGTTATTGAGATTGGAGATCGCACAGTCACCACACCAGGGCCAGATACAGAATACACCATCGAAGACCTCATGCCAGAGACTTTATACAAGTAAGTCACAGTTGATCACAGTTAATGTTTCTTGCATTTTTCTTCTGTACTTTTATTATTGTTTGTTATCCTTTTGCATTAAATTATTTCCTTATAAAAGGATATTTACACTTCAAAAAAAAAAAAAAAAAAGCCATTTGTTACGAAAAGAAATTATCCAAATAACTGTCTCTAATGTATATCTCTTGTCTCCAGAGTACGCATTCAGGCCATCAACAGTGTTGGTCCTGGAGGTCTGAGTGCAGTGCACAAGGTGACCACGAGGCCACACCCACCCACGCCTCCTACCATTGAGCTTGTTAGGGCATCCTACAACTCTCTGAGGCTCAAGTGGGGTGATGGGCGCAATTCAGACCTTCTTGTGTACTCTCTGCAGATGGAGTTTCCCAATCCTCATAGTCATACCACAGAGTGAGTTTGCAATGACACAGAAAATTTGTGACTTGAAGATAGTGCTGTTGTTCCTTTAGAATGAAGTCTGATGTATAAATTTTTTAATTTTATGGTTTTATTATTATTAACCTGGATTACAAATATTTTATTGATGTTAAAATGGAAATTGCAGGTTCTATCAGGTGTATAATGGAACAAACCAGAATTTCAAGGTAGTTCGACTTGAAGAGAACACTCTATACCGGCTTCGAATCTGCGCAAGCAATGAAGCTGGAGTGGGCCCTTATTCTCCTGTGGTTGAGCTGCGCACAACCAAGGCCCCCCCACCACCCCCCAAAGGTGATCAGGCTTCTTGCAAATTAGAGTTTGCTTTGTTATGTTTAGTGTCTCGTTTACTATATAAAAGTTATTGTAAGATGCAGATTTACCTCAGAAAATGAATTAATTCTATAGACATAATGCAAGATAAGGTACTAGGAATTCAAGGGCATCTTGAGTATTGTTAAGTCAGGCATTTTCTTGACACCAAAGTAATTTCATTATCTTTCATCACAGCTCCACGGGTGACAGAGGTTACAGATGGAAACCATCTGGTTGAGTGGTGCAGTGTACGATGCCCAGGGGAGGACTCAATCACATACCGTCTGCAGGTGCTACAGGCTGGAAAGGACCAGGATTACTCTACGGTTTGTTGATGAATAAGCATTTTCTTTTTGGAATTGCTGTGTGGATTTTGTGAAAGGCCTGTATCAGCAACATTTTTTTGAGTGTCCAAAATTATATTGAGTCTTATGGTGTATTTCATAGTCTTAATCCCTTACTCTCTGTATGATTCTTCCCTTTTTCCTTTCATTGTGTGTGATATTTGTATAAAAACTTTATCTAATACATTTGACAACCACAATAGGTCTTCACTGG
>NC_061854.1:21939819-21942319 GCF_019202785.1 Penaeus chinensis
CTTTTCTTTTCTTTTGTCTAGTTAAATAACAAAAGAAAAGGATTTCATAGTGAGTAATGAAATTAAAAGAAAAAAATTATATTGATTGATTTTTTGGTCTTTCTGACCTTCAAAATTATATAGATATTCTCATGTGTGATACCAAACTAATCATAATTTGTATTGCCCTTATTCATGCCACCATAAAAAAGAAAATGAAATTATCCATTCACTACAAATGTTTTCATTGGGTAATTTCATTATGAATTTGCCTGATGATTGAAAAATATTTTTCGTTTTGAAAATGTTACTTTTTTCAAAGATTAATCCTCTATTCTCACAGACTACATACACAAATTATTATTTTGGTCATATGAAGTTTGCTTGTAGTATGTACATCAGTAAACTGTTTTTAACATTTTCACTCTTTACATTTAGTCTCACTTTTCCAAAATATCCTTGTCATGTAACTTCCCTCTTCCAGGAAACGGGACTGCACTGGCACAGGCTGAGTGACCAAAACAAGGCGTTTGCGATCCTTCTTGTCTTCTCCATCTTCTGTGCCATTGCTGCCATTGGCTTGCACCACTTCGTGGCCCCCAATGCAGAGCGGTAACCCAGAGACAACTTGTATCTTCAGGTTTTAAAAATAAAATTGTGGAAGAAATGTAGCTGGATGGATCCTGCAGTAAATGACCAAGACCCATATGTGAAGTAAGCAGGCATTATGCAGTTGCTGCAGAAGGACTGTTGGAGACCACAAAACACAGAAAACCTCGACTTCTTTCCATATCGTGTTCAGAGAGGGTAAAGGTGCAGATGTTGTTGCGCACTTGATGTGTGGCCAAAGTATATTATGGTAAAATTTAGCCTGTAGGCTTCATACAAGCAGGGTCTGATTATTGTTTTTTTCATTAATAGTGAATTTTTTATAATCAAATGAGAGTCTAAAGGTACATTAAAAAACTGGTACTGGACAAATGTCTTGCAGATTTATTGTTTGATATTAGAGGTTTAGGCTTTTTATACAAAATGCTTTCTTTCACATACAAAAAGATAAAAGATTACTCTGTAGGAAAGATCCAAAATACTAGCATAGTCATAGTATTATGAAATGTATTGTCGTAAACCTACAAAACTGGTATGTAGTGAGAGATTGTCATGATTCCCTATATTCTTGTGGGTGCGGTATGGTTACCTTCACAACAGGATGTACCCTTCTACTCTCATTGAAGACTTAAATAAGGTGCTGACTTACTTTGTGCAAGAAAAAGAAAAAAAAAAAAAAAGAATTGAATAATTATTAGGTAAGAAAAGAATCCCTGCTTCCCAAAATGTATTTTGAGCACAAAACCTTTGCTTAATATTATGTGCTGCCTAATGTGTTGTTTATGATGTTGTGAGAATTAGGTTTATATCATAGTCTCAGATTTCAGTTGTTGGATTTATTATTGTTATTATTATGATTATTATCATTATGATTATTATTATTATTAACATAGTTAAATTTATAATTTCTGTGCAGTTGTCCCAAGTGAACCACCACACATTCCGTGAACTAAAAGATCCACATTTAGATATTCATTTTTGTAGTTTAAGTTAGCCACACTCTGTCATAATGGACCAAACCCAGCTGCCATTAATTGTATTCTTTTTCACTTCATACGTACTTAGGACAAGAACCATAATCCCTTGTGAGCAAGGCAGCTGGACTCAGTTGACTGTTCTGCTTTCCACTGCCTCCAGACACCCATCGTTGCAAACACTTTGGTGCTCAATAGTGGTTGCTGTGCTGTCCCTGTGATCTAGCAGTTCTGAGCACAGGTCGCATCTGGTGCAGCGATGATGCTGCTTCTTTAAAACCCATGTTAGATATCACAGTATTTTCCTTGTGCTTTATTCCTGTCGGTGCAATAAGTGGTGGATACTTCTTTGTCAACAGTATTTAGCTCCAGGGCATTATTTTCCGTTGATGGAAGGAGGAAAAAAAAAAGAAAAAGAAAAAAAAAAAAAAAAAGAAGCTTGGACACTGTCTACAGAGCTTTTTTATATTACAAGATTCCGTCGGACTGCAAACATCAGTTAGAACTACGACTAAAGAGAAAAGGGTTGATGTAGAACATTTTTTGATTTATTTTCCAAACTCGACTTGTGTTCTGTTCCAATTTTTTTCTTTTGCTAGGATATTGTCTTTCTGTGAATTTTCATCACCAGATCAATCATGTTGACAAATCGGGCTCCTGGTCTTGGTTGTTGCATGGAAAGGGAAGCAGGGCACACCTCTGTCACTCTTCATTATTAGGTGCAAGTTGTTTTGCTGCCATTCATAATGAAAATGCCAATCAAATCATATCCCTTTGTGACACTGCAGTTGTCAATCATAAATCCCAAAATTATTTTAGATTCTTTGACAAATGTAGAAGTGTCAACTGCAAATCTCCAGTTGTTGATAGTTGTAATATGACACTTGTTTCACAATATCCAATAAGAGATGACTTGGTGTATTTGTTTGTCTAGAGTT
>NC_061854.1:21947319-22009819 GCF_019202785.1 Penaeus chinensis
CCTCTTTCACATCTTTACTCATCTCTCATCTCTATCCACTCTCATCTTTCATATCTATTCATTTCTCTCAACTCTCATCTGTCATGTCTATTCATTATCATCTCTAATCATCTTTCACCTATGATCTCTTTTCATCTCTCTCATCTCTTTTCATCTTTATTCATCTGTCATCTCTCTCATCTCTATTTATTTATTTCAGTTCTCTCATATCTGTCATTTCTAGTTATCTCTCATCTCTGTTCATCACTCATTTCTATTCTCTATCATCTATATTCATCTTTCTCAGCTCTATTCATTTCTCATCTTTATTTCATCTTTCTCATCTCTATTCATCTCTCACCTCTTTTTCATCTCTGTTCATGTCTCTCACCTCTCTCTTCATTTCTCTCCTCTCTCACTTTTATTCATCTATTCATCTCTCTTACCTCTCTATCTCTCTTCATCTCTCTCACCTCTCATCTCTTCATGTCTCTCTATTCATCTCTCTCATCTCTGTTCATCTGTCTCACCTCTCTCACATCTCTGTTCATCTCTCCCACCTCTCTCTCACTTTTTTCCCGTATCCATTCATCTCACTCAGCTCTGTTCATCTCTCTCATCTCTATTCATCTTTGTCAAGACTATTCATCTCTCTCATCTCTGTTCATCTGTCTCACTTCTCTCTCATCTCTCTCCATCTCTCCCACCTCTCTCTCACATCTTTCCCATAGCCATTCATCTCACTCACCTCTGTTCATCTCTTATCTCTATTCATCTTTGTCAAGACTATTCATCTCTCTCATCTCTATTCATCTGTCTCACCTCTCTCTCATCTCTCTCTCATCTCTCCCACCTCTCTCTCTCATCTGTTCATCTTTCCTAACTCATTTTTATCTCTATTCATCTTTCTCAACTCTCACATCTCTATTCATCTTTCTCAACTCTCTCATCTTTATTCATCTTTCTCATTTCTGTTCAACTCTTCAGTAATTTTACTCTGAAGATGTTGATGTGTGTTGCCTCCACGAAGTCAGAAGTGATGCTTGTTATGCAAAAATTACAGGATACACATATCTTGACAAACCTAATATTGCTAATCCTTCTGCAAGAGGACTTGGTATTTACATTAAGAATACTATTCCATCAAAGGTGATTGATGACAAACGTGACAACACATGCTGAATATCTTGGTGTTAAAATATTTCTTGATGGTAAAACTATGACCATCATTAATGTATATAACCCACATGATAGTGAAGTGGTACCTAAGTCTCCTGACAGTATGATACATATTGATACTGTCTTATTGTGCTGTCCATTAATGCTCATCATCCTCTCCTGGGCTCTAAGGGAAGCAGCACGGGCAAAAAGGGTAAGGTTTATTATGACTATCTCCAAAACACTAGTGACACTGTACACCTTGTATGCCCCATAGAACAGACTCATTACCAAGGTGGCAATTTAGATTATATGGTTCTATACAATCAGCACACAATCTTAAGCACTGCAGAAGTCATCACATTCTTGGTGATCCTCCCATTTTGCATAAGAAGCCCACCCCAGCCATACCTTCGATATGATCTTGCTGCTAAACATTGTCATGAGTTTATTAAAGGGTTGGCTGCTGGTATGAAGGCTATACTCCTACTAGCCTTGATCATTTTAATGAAACTTTCTGTCAAACATAGGTCTCCATCTTCCAGAGGCAAATGAGCACATCACCTGAAAAAAGATCCTGATATAAAGCTACTAAGAAAGCTTATAAGGTCTACAGTAAATCAGCTAAAGCACTTGGGAAGAAACCCTTACTTAGCTAGGGACCTTGTATTCTATAATAAAGAGCTTAATGAGGTAACGCAAAAAACGTGAAGGGAGATCTTGAGCCTGGGCAGAATCAAATCGACTCCACAACTATGAGTAATATGTGGTGGGAAATCAACAAGGGGCAATAGATACAATGTGACCCCACCCTCATCCAGAAAGGGTAGCTTTGTCACACCTCAGTAAAAGCTGCCAAAAATTCCCCATTATCCATACCCAGGTTCTCCTTTAAGTTAAAAACACAAAAATGAACTTGATTGTCAGTGCTAACTTTTAGATGAGGCTGATGCACCATTGACAAGTCATGAGCTTCTTGCAACCATTAAGACCAGCAAATCCACTGCACTTGGGGATGATGGAGTTACTTATGACATCATCCGACTCCTTGCACTGGCACAGGTAAAGGAAAGAAATCCTCTTCTTGATCTCTTCAACTTAATATATATTTCAGGTATCTTGTCCACTGCCTGGAAACAATCTACCATTATTCCCATCCCAAAATCAGGATCCCCTGATGAATTTAGACCTATTTCTCTGACATCCTGTCTCTCAAAAACTGTGAAATGATTCTTCTCACTCGTCTGCTCCACCAGATCAAAGATCAAATATATCCATCAGTCTTTGGTTTACAAAAAAAGGAAAGGAACACAAATGTGTTTAGCCCGGTACCTAAATGAAAGTAACACACAGACTTCTTACTTCATAAATTTCAAAGGAGCATTCGACAGAGCCTCTCCTACTGCAATCCTCCATGAGTTAACTCTTCTAGGAGTTATGGGCAAACTTCTGCTATGAATAAAGAGAAGAGCAAAGGTATGGTACCAAGGAACCTACAGTGCTTATGGTGAACTAGAGTTAGGCACTCCACAAGGTGGTGTTTTGTCCCCTTCATTATTTAACATACGTATACACTCTTTGCAGTCTCAACAGTGAGTTAGGAGACCTATGCAGCATCACATCCTGTGCTGATGACATTCTCATTCAGGTCTTTGATGGGGGGGATATGTTATCCAGAGGTTCAGCAAAAGTGTGCTTCCCTTAGACACATAATCAATCCTATCAAGACTAAGTACATTTCTAAATCTCATAAACTGGCGTACATTCCAAGGTTAGGTGGACAAGTTATTGCAAAAACTAACTCCTATATGTATCTTGGTGATTGCTCCCCACCTCATGTTCCACAATTCTCGCTTCAATTGTTCAAAACATCAGGGAACATTGCTTGGAACGTTTAAGACCCTTACAATACATAAGTAACAGATACATAGGTGCCTCCCTGAGTCCTAAAGCTGATGTACATTCGCTAAAAAAAAAAAAAAAAAAAAAAAAAAAAAAACTCTTTTACTTTTTTAGACTTAAAAATATGATGCGACGACGAAAACGGTTGGAAAAAGTGTTGTGAGCTCGACCTAATAATGGTATCCCTGAGAGGGGCGTCATTTAGGAGAGGGGGCAGGGGGGCATTTGTCACCCCCCTCCAAGGGCCCCAAGTTTTAACTTTTTCTACTAATTACACCTACAAAGACCTGATTATAGCTTAAAATGCCCCTCATTTTTCTAAATCTTTGTTTTCTTAGCTCTGCTACATTTAAAAATTTAGGGTTTTAAAATGCACAATACTATTAATATTTGTGTTGCCGCTACCAGCTTGGCGAACGCTGGCAAGAATACTGACATGTATGCCCCTAACGCCGCCGTTAACTGGCATCCGTCTGCCTTTTAATTGCTTGGGCAACGACAATATGACGACTGCAGGTATGATCTTGGGGAGAGTCTCTGCTCGTGGCTGCCCAAACATTCTCAATGAGACTAAAATCAGTAATCTCGGGGTGTTGCCGAAATCACGCCATCACGACAGTGCTCGTGTGGATAGGGCTGTTATCCTGGACGAGGTAAAATGGCTCCGACTCGGTGAAGAACATAGTCCTCACCGATGATAGAAATACCTCGTCCAGGATTTCCACATAGGTATACCCAATAAATCTGCCGGGCCCGACATTCGTCGGCTCTCCAACTCCGCTGCTGTGCATCTACTCCAACTGCTCGACGATTTCTGACAGTCTGCGTGCTGCAGACAGCAGAACAAAAGGGGTTCGCATCCCTTGTAGTAGTTATGGATTGTTAAAAAAAAATATATATATATATATATAATGAGAGTAAATAACTAAGAAGAAAATGGCTAACAATAAGGGGACAGGGCAACTAATTACCTACCACGCCCCCTTTTCGAACTCAGTAAGGGGTGTTGCCACTGAGTATCAAAGGGTTTTTACTAACTCATTATATTCATGCACTTCAATGCAGGCTTCCTATTTGTCTTTCATAGAGCACATTGAATTGTAGTTTTGAAAGACACTTGATCATCTTCCTCCGTCGTGTGTATAGGGTGCCCTCTTCTGGCCTTGTCTCTGGTGGATCCAGTTGCTTGGTGTCGTTGGGTCCACAAACGATACGGTTGGCTTCGAAATAACTAATCTCGATGTCTCGGAACCTGATAGTCTCTCAGAGTAAAGCGTAACTGTGACACTACAAATGGTCTACGAGGTCTCCATTGCTAATATGGGCATGATACGATGAACTTGTTATATCAACTCCGAATCACTATTCGAACACATTATGAAGCTTCATTTGTTCCACATCCGAATCAACTCTTAGTGATCGTTTCAGTTTCATCTACTCCCGAGTAAAGATACTTTCTTTCTTTCTTTCTTTTTTTTTTTTTTTTTTTTTTTTTTTTTTTTTATATATATATACATACATATCCTTTGTCAGATCCACGTTAGACTATGCGAGCCCAGTTTTTAGTATGTGGCCAAAGAATGGTCTCAAACCCCTTGAAGTCTTACAAAGCAAGACCATTAGAGTCATTCTTGGTTGCCTAATGACTGTTAAAGTTCTTTTCACGAGGAAAGAAGACCTCCCTTCAATTCACAGTTGTATCACCAGGTCAATACCATACTCGGCATCAGAGTTCTGCAGCTTCAATCCAGACCACAAATTTCCCTTGCTCTGTCTAATGAGATTAATTACAGAGTACGGCATGCCCAGCGCCCTCAATACTTCAGTCTGATACAGTCAAACCTAGAATGGAAGGCCAGAAATGTTCAAACTATTCACAGCTGCAATATGTGGAATATTGATGCTACTAACATTCCAGAAGCAACATTTACTGCACCATGGCATATATCGCATGTATATGTTCATATTGACAAATTAACAGGGCCTAAATCCATGACTTCAGTAAGAGAATTAAAAAGGCCATTACCTGAAACATATAGATGAAATTCTCCATCCCCCTCATAATACACCCTTACTTGCAATTTACTGTGATGCCTATACCGATTCTCACGGAGAAGCAGGGATTGGTTTAATAACCAAACCACACCAGTCAGTAGCCATGTCATCAAAATGGCAGTTTTGGAGGCAAAGTCAATCTCATATCATTGCAAAATGGGCAAGGCGCCCAGGTCACATAATATTACACATAACTTACTTTGTTGCTTGAAAACTGTATCCTATCGATCAAATATCATTGTCCAGAGACCAGCACTTATTGATTTCCTTAATATTATTATAGACACGGGTCTTGTCTTTAATATGATTAGTAATATATATATTTTCTTTACTTTTTATTTATTTATTATTAGTTTATAATTATTATTATTATTATCATTATTATTATTGTTATTATTACCAACTAGATGATATGTAAATAATGTAAGCACAATGGCACAGCCCTTCAGGAATGTATAACCAATGTTTGATTGACAACCCTCTACAAAAATAGAAGCACAGCCAGTCTGGATAGATGCTATAGTGTCTTACCCTAGCATTTTTGAGGGCATGTACACTGCTCTGTAAAAAAAAAAAATCTTATCAAATCAATCTCTATTCTCATCTCTAAACATCTCTCCCATCTATTAATCTCTCATTTCTATTCATCTCTATTCATCTCACTCATCTCTGTTCATCTTTCTTATCTCAACTCTCATCTTTGTTCATTTCCCTCACATTTCTCTCATCTCCATTAATTTCTCACATCTCTATTTATATCTCTCACCTCTCGTACATTCATATCTCTGAACCTTCTATTCATCTCCCTTATCTCTATTCATCTATCTCATCTCTATCTCTCTCATCCCTATTCATCTCTCATCTCTATTCATCTCATCTTTCTTCGTCTCTTTCATCTCTATGGGTCTCTCTCATCTCTATTCATTTCTCTTATCTCTATTCATTTTTCTCATCTCTGTTCGTCTCTCATATCTATTCATCTCTCATCTCTATTCGTGTCTCTTATCCCTATTCATCTCTCTCATCTCTATTCATCTCTCTCATCCCTATTCATCTCTCTCATCTCTATTCACCTCTCATCTTTATTCATCTCTTTCATCTCTATTCATCTCTCTCATCTCTCTCATCTCTCTTGGACTATATAGCTCTATACAATCAGCACACACTACCAAGTATTGCGAAAGTCATCCCATTCTTAGTTAGTGATCACTGGGCATTAGGTATAACCCTCCCTTTTTGCAAAAGAACCCCACCCCAGCCGCGCCTTAGATACCACCTTGCTGCTCAATATCATGATGAATTCATTGAAAGAATTGCCTGCTGGTATGAAGAGTTTACTCCTACCAGCCTGGATCACTTTAATGAAACTCTCTGTCAGCAAGTTGGCAATATCATTACTCAAATACAGCCCAAAAGCCCTGCCAAGCACAGATCTTTATCCTCCAGAGGTAGACCCTGAGATAAAACTTCTTAGGAGGCTCATACGATCTACAGTAAGTCAGCTACGACACTTGGGGAATAAGCCTTATTTAGCTAGGGATCTTGTGTTTTTTAGTAAAAAGATCAATGAGATAATAACACGGAAACGGGAGGAAAAATGTTATGCCTGGGCAGAATCAATTGACTCCATGACAACCATGAGTAATGTATGGAAGGAAATCAGCAAGATTAAAGGCAATACATGCAGTATAACACCCCACCCACATCCAGAAAGGGTAGCCTCATCTCTCCTCAATAAATGGTGTGAGGATTCTTCTCTTGATAGTCTTCCGTTATCCATACGCAGGTGCTCCCTTAAATTAGGCCATAAAAACGAAATTGACTATCAGTGCCACCTCTTAGATAAGGCTGATGCACCATTTACAAGGGGGGAACCCCTTGCAGCCATTAAGACTAGCAAAGCCACTACACCTGGGGATGATGGAATCACTTACGATCATCCGACTTCTTGCAAAGGTACAGGTTAAGGAAAAAAAACCTCTTCTTGATCTCTTCAACTTAACCTACATGGCAGGCATCTTGCCTACCACTTGGAAACAGGCATCCATCATTCCCATTCCAAAACTGAATATAGGCCGATTTCTCTGACGCCCTGCCTGTCTAAAACCTGTGAAAGAATTCTCCTTACTCGTTTACTCCACCAGATCAAAGACATGATCCATCCATCTGTCTTTGGCTTTCGAAAAGGGAGGGGAACACAAATGTGTCTAGCACAGTACCTAAATAAACGTAATGCACAGTCTTCTTACTTCATAGATTTTAAGGGAGCATTCGACAGAGCCTCTTTGTCTCTCTCTCATCTCACTTTGTCTCTCTCTCTCTCATCTCTCTTCGTCTCTCTCATCTCTCTTCATCTCTCTCATCTCTCTTCGTCTCTCATCTTTCTTCATCTCTCTTCGTCTCTCATCTTTCTTCATCTCTCTTCGTCTCTTTCATCTCTCTTCGTCTCTCTCATCTCTCTTCTCTCTTCATCTCTCTTCGTCTCTCTCTCTCATCTCTCTTTGTCTCTTTCATCTCTCTTCATCTCTCTCCTCTCTTCATCTCTCTCATCTTTCTTCATCTCTCTCATCTTTCTTCGTCTCTCTCATCTCTCTTTGTCTCTCTCTCTCATCTCTCTTTGTCTCTCTCTCTCATCTCTCTTCATCTCTCTCATCTCTCTTCATCTCTCTTCATCTCTCTCATCTCTCTTCGTCTCTCTTCATCTCTCATTTCTCTTCGTCTCTCTCATCTCTCTCAACTCTTTTCGTCTCTCTTCATCTCTCGCATCTCTCTTCATCTCTTTCATCTTTCTTCATCTCTCTCATCTCTCTCATCTTTCTTCATCTCTCTCATCTCTCTTCGTCTCTCTCATCTCTCTTCGTCTCTCTCATCTCTCTTCGTCTCTCATTTCTCTTCGTCTTTTATCTCTCTTCATCTTTCTTGTTTCTCTTCATCTCTCATATCTCTCTTCGTCTCTCTCATCTCTCTTCGCCTCTCCCATCTCAATTCGTCTCTCTCATCTCTCTTTGTTTGTCTCATCTCTCTTTGCCTCTCCCATCTCAATTCGTCTCTCTCATCTCTCTTTGTCTGTCTCATCTCTCTTTGCCTCTCCCACCTCAGTTCGTCTCTCTCACCTCTCTTCGTCTCTCGCATCTCTCTTTGCCTCTCCCATCTCAATTCGTCTCTCTCACCTCTCTTCGTCTCTCTCATCTCTCTCATCCTTCTTCATCTCTCTCATCTTTCTTCATCTCTCTCATCTCTCTTCGTCTCTCTCATCTCTCTTCGTCTCTCTTCGTCTCTCTCATCTCTCTCATCTCTCTTCGTCTCTCTCATCTCTCTTCGCCTCTCCCATCTCAATTCGTCTCTCTCATCTCTCTTTGTTTGTCTCATCTCTCTTTGCCTCTCCCATCTCAATTCGTCTCTCTCATCTCTCTTTGTCTGTCTCATCTCTCTTTGTCTGTCTCATCTCTCTTTGCCTCTCCCACCTCAGTTCGTCTCTCTCACCTCTCTTCGTCTCTCGCATCTCTCTTTGCCTCTCCCATCTCAATTCGTCTCTCTCACCTCTCTTCGTCTCTCTCATCTCTCTTTGCCTCTATCACCTCTATTCGTCTCTCTCATCTCTATTCATCTCTCTCAACTCTCATATTATTTTTATATTCTATCTCTATTCATCTCTCTCACCTCCCTCTCCTCTCTCTTCATATCTCTCAACTCTATCATTAATAATTATTCTTTCTGCCTCATGGGAACCAAAGGCACTTGAGCTTGTGTCTACTGCATGTCCATAATTTTCTGGCCAAAACTGAAGGGATTCCATTCTAAACTTACTCCTTTGCAACTCTTCTGCATTTATGTTGTGGTTTGTAAGACAAATTACTACTGAAATATTAAGCATATCTCAAGAATCATCCTTTTCCATGTGCAAAGACAAGTAGAGAGAAAGAGAGAGAGTGCTTGTATAGTTTCCAAGTGCTTTTGTTTAGCCCTTTCAAGTCAAACCAAAGGCAGAAGAGCACGCAACTTTACAACTGAAGATATCAAGTTTAAACGTTATATCTCTGTGGTCAGATATTTTTTAATGGCATCTACTAGTTCACTAACAGAGTTCTTTTCTGATGATTATAATCGCAAATTCCTACAGATAATGCAGAAATGCTTACAAACTAAAAAATCAATAAAGATTTATCATATACAGTCTGCTCAAAATAAAGCTCCATCATAAACCACACAAAATTCATGTCCTTTGATTTGAAGTAATGCAACCAAGGAATAAATGTTATCAATAACAAGGTCAATTAAATACAGATATCTGTGTTTATTGTATTGTGTAAAATGAGTGAGGCGAGGCTGGGGTCACCCTTTATCACAGACACAACTAATCTTCTATCCACATACCCCAGCCTACCACACTTTGTTCCATAGTAATCATAAAATAATTGATAAATGTACATTATATAATTATTCTTCATCCAATATGACAGACATTTACTAAGTGTGAAGGTATGACCAACTCTATCTAGTAATTGTGACAAGATTCCTTTGCAAGATTCCCACTTAGGGTATTAATGACACTATTTTCTTATGTGGAACATATGGAAAGAGAACCCAAGGAAATGTTTTACCAAAACTCATTTTTAACCACAATACTGAAGCAAACGTGCAGGTCTTGGTTGAGTATGCAGTGATGCCTACCTACCATATCCTCAAACTTTACATATGTACAGGGGGATATAGCCAATACCTTGTAGGGACAATTGACCTACAAAGCTATAAGTCCAATGATATGACAGTAAATGAATCATTGGCCAATCTATAAGGCAGGTCAACAACAATGCATTCCTATAAAGGCTTGGTTTAGTATATAGGTAAACTATGTGGGTCCTCCGTTTGGTCCACATGAGGCGGGGAGATGACTGATGAAGTTCCCTGGGTACTGGCAACACCTCAGGAGGTGGCCAGCTGCCCTGACAGTTGCTGGAGGGAGATGCTCCACTTCTGTACACTTTGTACTCGTGCTGATATGTGGGTATGAAATGCTAGCTACTATATTACAGGAACACAAAAGGTCTTATCCTCCCCAACAAGCTGCCAATAATATACATTTATGTCCTTTAGCTCATTTGAAATAAAATGTTTGCAGCAATCTAAAATAACAACATACTAACTTTTGACTTGCATCAAATGGTCAGCTATACATAAAATAGAGTAAAAGAAATATAAAATATATATATATAACAACTGGTCTCGGTTTGCTGAATATTACAGCAATTACGAAACGAAGTCAGACCTTCCTTTGTCAAATCACACGTTCATAAGCATCTCCTGCAGAATATTTGTCTTATGTAAACTGAGAACCACTGTGACCTTAGACTGTCTCTCACTGGTACATCAAGTAACAGCCATTAATGTGTTTCTTTTCCTCAGTGTTCAATGTCTCTCTGAGCACGGCTGATTTTAACTTTGTCTTTGGGTGTTTCAGCCTCGCCAGTTTCCATAGCAAACATTTTCATCTTCTCCTTGAAGGAGAGTTTCTCAGGGCCAGGGGTCTTGGCTGCTGCTTGCTGCGCTTGCTTTTCTTGCAGGCGGCGCCAACGAGGATCCCTGGTGAAAATTAGAGTATGGTATTAGTTATGGGACTCAAAAGTATTCCTTTCGGTAACATGCTTCAAATCACTTTAAATAAGCATAACAAAATCCAGAGCCTCTGCAATAACAAATTGGTGCTTCAACCTATTATGTACAGAAAAAATTCTACATCGAAACTGATGCAAGTAAAAGTAATATTTTTTGGCCACTCTTACCTGTATACTTCCTGAGCACCAATAACACCTGGTGTTCCACCAGTGCGGTTTGGAGAGGAGTTAAGAAGAGTCTCTGCTTCATTGATAAAATTCTGTAAACAACAAAATTCATTAAAAACTGCACATGAAGAGCAAAGTTCTAAAAGGCAGAAACAAGTGCATTTACAGAAGCAATATCTATGTAAAAAAGACACTTGCCTTCTGTATATATGATCTGATGTGCTTGAAAACAGAGAAGAGCATAATTTTACTTCTATGTAGTTAGTAAAACATACAACATAAACCATTCATGTCTTATCTACACAAATACCACAATACAGTGATAGATACTTACATCAGGATCCTGCCTTGGAGTCTTCTCCTGGTTTGCATTATTATCATAAGTGATGTGGGTGTCCATAGTTGTTGTCTCAGAGAACTGGACACGTTTTATTGTAGTGGGAGGACCATCAGGACCCTTTTGTCGATTATTGTTTGAAGATTGTTGTGATTGCTGCTGCATTATGCTATAAGATGACCCTCGCTCAGGAGGCACCGGACTGTGCTGAGCTCCTGGTACTAGTGCGTCCATGCCATGATTGCTGTCAGTACTCTGGTTGTGTTCTGGGTAGCCACCAAGATTTCGTGAACCATTGACAGGACCATTACTATACTGGTTCTGGAATGGAGATCCAACCAGAGTGTCCAGTCTTTGAGTGGCATGATGTTGGTGCTGGTAATGTGAATGCTGCTGCTGCTGCTGCTGCTGCTGCTGCTGTTGCTGCTGTTGCTGCTGCTGCTGTTGCCTTTGTGGCTGCTCTTGTTGCAACTGGAAGCGTCTCAATTGTTCCTCTTGCTGTCGCCTCTGGGCTTCACGCAGGAGTCGCTCTTCCACCTCACTGGCAGCTTCAAGCTCCTGCTGTTTCCGTCGGATCTCATCCACCTTTCTTGCTCTTTCCTCATCCACAGGTCCTCCACCATTCATGCGTGGCTCTTGCCCACTGGTGATGAGAGGAGCATTTCCAGGGAGCTTATTGTATTCCCTTGTTGCATTATTCTCTTGATTATATTTTATATCATCCTCATTTTCTCTGTGATTCTCTCGTTCCTCCACATCATCATCATCCTCATCCTCATCCTCATCATCATCATTATTCATTTCTTCTGCACGGCGCTGGAACTCCTTTTCAAGCCTCAGGGTGCGCAGTCTTTCTTCCTGTTGGGTTGTACGATTTTCTATTCCCTCCAGAGAGGAGATCTGTTCATCTCGCCAGTGTCGCACAGCCTCACGACGTCGACGATCATTCTGTAAGGTAAAAAAATCATAAATAGCCAATTCAATTATAGCACATCTTAAGATCAAGTTTGCATACACCTAACATCACATCAAACAAATGACAAGGTGAAAAAATTCCCTCAATAAGTAATCTGAAGCCAATTACAATATATGACCATTCAAATATTTGTTACACTTGCATAATTAGAACATGCAGAAAAGAAAAGTCCAGAAAAAAACTGATCTACTTACTCTTTCTTTTTCTTCCCTGTCCCATGGGCTGGTCTTGTTGAATACAGACTTGTTTCCTTGTCCAGAGTTCATGTTGTAGCCAACATTGGAGGCTGGACGACTGGTCTGCAAGAGAGGGTGTGTGGAGGTTGGAGGGGGTGGAGGGGGGGGTGAGTCACGGTATCCTTCCTCTGGTGGTGGAGGCCTGGGGGGAGCATCTGTATTGATACCCTCATACCCATACTGCCGCATAGGTTTTTCTGGAGCATCAGGAGAGAGAGGTCCCTGAGGTACTTGTGATTTTGGCTTGGGAGCAGTTGGTGGGGGGAACTTGCCACCTGGGAAGCCCTGTGGGTGACCTGCATACTGGGGGTGAGCATGCTGGGGCTGCTGCTGGAGTCCTGCCATGGTCCCTTGAGGGCTGATGGGCTGGGATGTGGTTGGGTGATAGCCTGGGTGCTGACCTGGGAAACCCTGAGGCCCATTAAAGCCTTCTGGGGAAAAGGGAGTTCCTGGGGAGTAAGTATTTGGCACACGATGAGCCTGCTGTGGGCCTGGCCGTTGTTGCTGGGATGCAGGTGGGTGACCATTGAGGCGCATGCGCTCTTCTCTCCGACGCACTTCTTCTGTCATCTCCATCATTTTAGCATCAGCACGAATGTCACGCTGTGAAGCAGGTCTGGTCATTTCTGCCCTCTGTGGCACCATGTCTTCACGCTGCATGAAGGCTGAAGCAGGTCGCTCACTACGCGGCTCATGCCGTGGGTGGTCAGGGCGCATCTGTTCAGGAGGGCCCTGGGAAGCAGGAGACCCCATGGGCAGTGGTTGGCTGGGACGAGTACGTGTCGAGCCCATGCGAGGATCCTGAGGACCCTGATGGAAATTCACATTCTGATAGTAGCGCTCCTCCTCCACCACAAGGCTTGGGTTGCTAGGGTGCCTACCCACAAGGCCTGGATAACTTCCATCACTGAGATTTTGAGTTGACCTGCCGGGGTTGGATTAATTAGCTAACTGCAGTTCCTACAGCGTTTGGCTGTTACATGACAAACTTAAAGCTTCAAAAAGAATAAAAAAGGTGACAATAAAAACAACTAACCTTGAGCGAATAGGTGGTTGCTGGTGCTGCTGCTGTTGGTGTTGTGGTTGTTGTTGTGGGTGTTGGTGGGGATGGTGAGGGAAGTGTGGGTTCTGAGGCTGTGACAAAGAGGTGTTTGAGGAGGTGCGAGAGTACGAAGGGTTGAAGACCTCCAATGATGCTGGTTTTCCCCCAACACTACTACCAGCTTCACCTGAGAAGAGAATTCCAATGTTCAAAATGTAATGGAGATTTGGAGAGATGAAATTTCACACAGATACAAACATAATACAAATTAATTCCTTCTACACGAACAATGACAATAAATAAACTCACTATTTAATGAGGGGACAGACTTTGACGCTTGCATACGGGGAGCCTGATGGAGAAGGGGCGGTGCAGGGGGTTCCTGGTTGTGTTCACGGAGGACTTTAGATGGCAGATCACGCTCACTCAAGTGACGACCACCAGGGTAACCTTGGGGGAGGGGGGAAGGAAGTGTTAATCCTGCTATATTACTAAAGTTAGCATTGCTGCTCTGTTTTATATGAATCTGGCTTTATGGAGCATGAAGTCTGGTAAGTATGACAAACCTAATGTTGGCTGACATCAAAACTACAACATGTACCTAAACTAATCATATACAAACAGAAAAAAATCCAGAATCAGAATTCATAAAAATCTAACATTTACGGTGTACTACCATATTTTAGCCTCAAAATGCAAAACTTAACAGGATATGACCAGAATGACATGTAACAGAGTAAATTTCTCTAAGCACTCACTTTTATAAATCTATACTTTTATTTGCATATCCTTTTTAGCTCACTGGATACAAGAGGTACTAAAAAGTGTGATAAATGCAAAAAATGATTTCCAATATGAACATGTTTTTAACTACAAGCACTATTAATGCAAGTATCCTAGTCACATCCCTAGTGCTATAATATATTGAATCCATAAGCTATAAAAATAAATACTAAAAAACACACTACAAACAAGACCATGAAAGTGCTAAAAACACACAAAAATAACTGTGGTCAAAAATTTGTATCAGACAAATATATACGGTAAAACCAAATGAAGTAAAACACAAGAAGGAAGAAACACACAAAAATCTGGAAATAAAATGAGATTAAAAAAATAGTTAGTAAAACTGTGCTAAGGTCATGCAGATCCATGCAGGACAGAAGCCCTCTGCTCATGCCACCTCATGTGTTGTCATGGGTATTAATGTTTGTATGAAGTGTAATCTTTAAGATTTATTAAATGAATTTGTATTTCAAGCAAAGATCTGTAATAAAAGTAATCCTAAATAAATGCTACTTATCTTTTTCATTCATTTAATGGAGTTAGAAATATAGACTGGCCACAGATATATTCATGTAACTGTTCCTTGAAACGGAGGATTATGGCAGTTAGAATGGCAAATATCAATGTCTGTCCAAAATCAAAAGTGAAAGACGTGATCGGTGAGTGAGGCAGAGTGGGCATAGCAAGGGGAGATCATGCAGGGCCACAGAGAGAGGGTGCTTGACAGAGAGAAGCAAGAGGTTCTCACTGTGCCGCGGGGGCTCACTCAGTTACCGATGGGGGCGGCACTTGATGCTTGTTGCTGCTGCTGCCGCAGTGTATACTCCTGTGAGGGAGGGGGGGAGGAAGGGGGGGAGTGAACCAGCAAGAGGGAGGGAGAAGACTGAGCAAGTGAGGGAGCCAAGCTCATCTGTTGGCGCAGAGTGGGGCGCCGTCTGGATAAAGCTACCTCAGAGGAAGGGCCTACAGCAGGACGTGAAGGAAGGATGGGGTATGAAGTGCGGGCCACCAACGGGGGCGGAATGGCAGGGTTGGCACTCGCAGCCGAGCCAGGCGTCTGAGAAGAGCCATGGCGCTTCTCAGTGCCTGCATCAGCAGCATTTGTCTGAACTGACACATCGACTAGACTTCGCCACGGTTTAGCATCGTCATGCGTGTGACAGCTGAGATCAATACCACTGTCGGCTGCTAAGTTGGCCGGGCCGGAGCCTCGTCGCACAACCGAGCAGCCTGCCCCATGGCCCGCCCCACGCTGGTGCCGGCGCCACGAGGAGACCGAAGAGGAGGAGGAGGTGGAGGTGTTGCACGAGTTGGAGCTGGCCTCTGAGGGAGGAGTGTAGGTGTACTTGGGAAGATTGGGGTTGCTGCGGGTGTTGTCCACCGTGCGGTGCTCGATGCCCACCTCGACCCGCTCGGAGGGAATGACTGAGATAAGGGGCGGAGGGTAGAGGGGAGGGGTGTGAGGCCCCAGGCTGGGGAGGGAGGCACGCAAGGGGGAGAGCTTGGACTGAGCATAGGCTGGCTTGTTAGTGGGGGCGGATGCCGAGTGGTTCACGTCTGTACCTTCTGGTGCCGCTGCCAGGTTGGGGCTCGACCTGGCCATCAGGGAGCTGTGGGAGGAGGTGGGGGGGAGGGGGTGGTGGCGGGGAGGCTGATTCCAGTCTACCAGCCGCTCGTTGTAGCCGCCCATGTTAGGCGCGGACTGGCTGTTAGTCATGGCGGCGGCGCGGCCGACCTCCTCCGCCCGAGACCGCATCTTCCGCTGGGAGGCTAGAAAGTTAGTAGCCAGCTTAGCGTCACAGACTCGATGGAAGGGTTAGTATCTAGTCTTCCGTTAGCAACAAAAAAGCATTACATAAACTTCATGCTCTGTCTAATTACCGATATGAAACTGAATGCAGTAATCACCCCTGGCTAAATAATTCATTTAATCTTGAATAATCTAACTTCCACACATCTACAAGCTACAAAATACCCTATTCACCTTCAACGGGTCAGGAACAATCATCCTTCTACTCGCATGCAAAACAACAATATTTTTTTATCTTTCTTTAATCTTACTGATCAATCATGCAATCAGTTCGTCTTAGCAAATCTGAACTCAGATCAAAAGTCTAATCATTTGAACATCTGCAATTACGTGGCCTATTATCCCTCCTTTGAAAGCACAATTTCGTCTTTAAATAGACGGCGTATATTGTAGAATATGAAAATAGGTTATATTTACCATATTACTGAATTGTGTCCCTGTAAGGTGGGATTTTTTGAAAGCGTAAATAACATTTCGTGTAACCTGCCTATTAAAATTCTTTAAAATTCCAATTCATGCTTCCTCGTTAGTATATAAATAATAAGCATTAACTCGACCTTTATTGTTGCATTAAAATAATAATACTTAAAATATTTTATGATCATCAGCACAAAACCCCAACTCATTAGTAAATGTTTGTATTATTTTTTTTTCTGCTCTTATATTCTGAACTATTCACCTAAGCATTGTGCTATTAGTAATACTTAGAAAGTACTCAACTTAACAACTCAGTATTCTAGACCAAACGGGCATCGGGGGTCCTTTGGGAGCGCAGGATTTCCTTAGAAGACTTCAACCGAGTCCAGAGCCCGAGTGACTCCCGCCCACCCTGTCCTGCGCCCCCACAGGCCCGCCGCCGCTGGCCCTAACCGCACGGCTCTCAGACATGCTGCCAGCCGTCCCCCGAACAAGCGTGATTGTGCAAGACCCGCGTGCCTGACGTGACTCCATCTGTGACCGACTCACCTCGATTGACCTGCGGCGACGGCTGTGACAGGATGGTGGCCAGGCCGTGGTAGATGGCCCCTTGCCTGGCCACCTGCAGCGTCACAACGGGTCCCGTCTCCATCATGTACTCGGCCGCACGCTCCTGACTGATGCCGATCAAGGACTTGCCGTCCACCGACAACAACTGGTCGCCAGCCTGCAGCCTTCCGTCCTGCAAGAAGGCCTGTCATTAGGAATACCGAAAGGGAACGTATGAGATCATGTTTTTAAAATTATTTACTTATTTAAGTTGGTGATTTATCTATGCACGATATTCTTATTCATCCATGTTCATTAGTTCATGATTGTCGTTTCGTTTTGAGAGTAAGATGCGTTTCCCGAGGCGATGCTACCAAGATTTGATTAAAGAATCCACCTCACAGGAACCGCCGAAGAAATATACTCAATTATGCAAAGATCATGTTGCTGCCGCAGTGAAGAACTCACACATGGAAAAAGAAACCAGGTAAATGAGAAGCAAAACACAGACAAAAATGAAACCAGACTGTCGGGTGATTTCAACGGGTATTAAGTAACGTTGGCCGAGGCAGTGGTACTTCCGCCCCTGACCAGCCAGGCCGCGCCCCTCAAGGCCAGCCTCTGCTTTCTGCGGCGCTGCCAACGCGCTCGAACGCCAGCTACGAGGAGCAACGCCCCCTTCCCTCCCGTCTTTCACGTCAAGGATAAATCCAGCGTCCCTCTTTAATACCACATAATAACGGTAAAGATCCGACCACAGCCCATTACCGCCGCCGCCACCAAGCTCGCCGCGTCCTGGCATTGAGTCCTCCCTCCGGCCATTCCTAGGGCTTCCCTCGGCGCCGCGACCAGCAGAGTACGAGGCTTGAGGGACTGCTCGCTAGGTTGTTCCGGGCGATCTGCGTATCGTCACCTTTTCATCATCTCCTCGCAATAGCCTGAGCCCAGCGGAGGAGGGGCGCATGGCAAGACGCCGTCCCCACCTTGCTTTCCCCATTCCCCCCCCCCCCCCCCGTTCCGGAACCTGGCCACCCTAGGGAGGGTCAGTAGCCGGGGGAGGCGAGGGAAGGGGAGCTCCCGCCATGAATTCTCCCGCATGGCCTGGTCAGGTCAACGTCTCCTCTTGGAGCGGCGCTGCAGCTCAGGGTGAGGCTCCCTCGCCGCACCGCCTCCGAGCACCGCGGCCATGCCCTACCTGCCCTGCTAGAGTAGGAGGGGATGACTGCGCTGGGACCTGGCCACGTCGTGTAGCAAACTCACAAGGAGCAGCCTCTTGGCCCCGCGCACAGTCACAAAGCCCTCGCAAGCGCCTCCTCCCGCCCACCCATGCTCCCCTCCCCTCCTCCCTTCGCCTTCCCGCGCATCGCACTCCTTTCCTTCCCCTTCCCTCTACCTAATTTCCTACCTCTAACCCACCTCGCTCTCGCAGGGCCATGTTCATAATGCACGCGTGGGCTTTTCATGCCGAGCTTCCTGCGCTGCCATAGGATCTGCGCATGCGAAGAAACACACAGTATGCATATATATATATATATATATATATATATATATATATATATATATATATATATATATACACACATACATACACACACACATATATATATATATGTATATATATACATATACATATACATATATATACGTGTGTGTGTGTGTGTGTGTGTGTGTGTGTGTGTGTGTGTGTGTAAGAGTGTGTGAGTGAGTGAGAGAGAGTGAGTGTGTGAGAGAGAGAGAGAGAGAGAGAGAGAGAGAGAGAGAGAGAGAGAGAGAGAGAGAGAGAGAGAGAGAGAGAGAGAGAGAGAGAGAGAGAGAGAGAGAGAGAGAGAGAGAGAGAGAGAGAGAGAGAGAGAGAGAGAGAGAGAGAGAGAGAGAGAGAGAGAGAGAGAGAGAGAGAGAGAGAGAGAGAGAGAGAGAGACCTATTACACATCTATAAACTGGGTAAGGCGGAGAGGGCGGAGCCGCGCGCCACACCTTGGCGGTGCGAGGCGAGGAATCGCACTCGACGAGAGCGGGAAGGGAAGCGAGAGAAAAATGAGAGAAGCGGGAAGTGAAGCGAAGGAAGCGCGAGAGACGAGAAAAGTGAGAGAGGCGAGAGAAGCGGGAAGAGAAGCAAGGGAAGAGCGCCGGGAGCGGCAGAGCAGGTGAGGACAGACAAGTGTGGACGGAAGATGCCAATGGGAAGGAAAGGAAGAAAGGGAAGAGCGCCGGGAGCGGCAGAGCAGGTGAGGACAGACAAGTGTGGACGGAAGATGCCAATGGGAAGGAAAGGAAGAAAGGGAAGACACGGGAAGCAAATAAGTAAGAGGTGGAGAAAGACGAGGTGGGGAGGAAGGCGAATGGGGGGGAAAGGAGGAGGAGGAGAAGAAGGCGGAGGAGGAGGGGAAGAAGGCGGAGGCGGAGGAGGTGGTTGGCGGCCCGCCAGGTTGGCCAGTTAGCGGGTCCTACTTCGCGTGTGTATGTTGGTCACCCGCACCTTGCTTTCTGCTGCCCTCCCTTCCCTCCGCCTCCCTCTTTCTCCCTTCCCTCCGCCTCCCTCTGGGCCTCCTCTCCTTCTCCCTTCCATTGGCGCTTGGCGTTCACGTGTTCTCCCTCTGAGGTTCAGCTCGCCCTCGGGGGAGAAGGTGACGTCATCACCGAGAGGAGGCGCTCGGTCCAGTGACCCAGTCTACTACCCCGTCTCCACGCCCACACCTGAGTACTGAACCCGCGCCCGAGAGAAGAACTGCGCCGCACGCTCGTGGTCTCTTCCTTCCCTCCCTTTAAGCCCTTTCTTCCTCCTCCTCCGTTCCCCCTTTTCTACCCCCCACCCCCGCCATTCGGCCGACCGAAACCTACTCTTCCTGGAGGACAAAACAATGTGCAACCCCCCCTCCAAGACAAAAGCACAGATCATCAAATCTTCAGAAAATCTAGAAGGAGCATAACACCATCATAATCCACTGATACATCATCCTACAAATACAGTATAAAATCTTGGAAAGAAAGTTTGAAAGAAAATGAAAATATACGAGTGCTGCCAGCCCAGGACCCCGAAGAAGTCACTCATTGCTAACTTAACAGACAAAAATCTTCCTCCTCTTACTGAAGCCCCTGCACGTAGGTCCTTGGGCGAGCGGAAGAAACGGCGAGGATCTGAACCGAATCGCCCGCGAACGGCCTTTACTTTCAGATAAAAGGCTTTTGCTTTCTTTGAAGCACACCAGCGGCAGCAACAGTAATAACAAAAGGTTTCACTATTTTCTGAGCAGTCATCAAGACATAAATCACTATTCTTCTATGAGGAAACTTCATAATAAAACACAAATAGGTTCCCAGTTAGTATGGACTGAATTCTTTATCTATTTTTCCACTTCTACATGTCACTTTTTCTTGATGGTCATCCGTAAAAAGGTTTTGAAGTTAATCAGTAAATTCAATAAAAATACAGCCGATTGCTTAGTATGAAGCCTTTAAATACCCTGTAAATGTTCCCAATCGAATCTGCACTGAGTGCTATGTCCTCCAAAATCGCGCTGGAGGGAATTCATATTTGGCATTAAAGAATAAAGTTGCAAAATACAGGTCAAGGTCGGCTTGGATTACAATACAGTTCTCTTGATAAGCGATGACCCTTTTTTTCCTTCATCCTAACAGAAAAGTTGCAGGACACTCACCTGGTCTGCGGCTCCGCCCGGCACCACGCTCTTGATGTAGATACCGAGCTTGTCCTGGTTCACGCCCTGGGGAAGAGAGAAGGCGTTAGAAACATGGGCTTTGTGGAGAGAATCGCCGATGAGCGTCAGGGGCGAGAGAGCTGAGGCCCTCTCGCTGTGGCGGCCGGCGATGATGATGACATGGTGGTGATGGAAATAATAACGACTGATACATAAAACGTCAGTTATCATAAATAGCAACAACAACAATGTCAACTTTCTCTCAAGGTCATCCTATACATATAAATTTGCACGAAAAGATAAATATTCTTCCGACGACATCCACCCGTGAACAAAGCTTAAGAAATAGGCGGCCGCCCACGCAGCCCAACCGAATCCCACGTTTCACACTCCTTCCTCCATTAATACGCAAATAACCAAACGATAAATTAAAACACAACATAAACCACGTATCTCTAAAAGGGAGGTGGTGGTGGTGGAGTAGAAGGAAGAGGAAGAGGAAGAGGAGGACGACTGGACTAGCAGCGGCGATGACCGGGCATGAGGGAAGGGCATGAGACTAGGGGAGGGGGGGGGAGGAGGGGGCGAGGGGGAAATCATGCCCCAGCGTGATGCCCGAGGTATCTACCCCCATCTCCCCGCCCACCAGGACGCCACCGCCGCCACCACACCCCCAACCAGATACAAACTGGAGGGAAAAAATACGCCTATCTTTTTATTTTATTTTTTAAGACTTGCAAGAAAACCGGTCTCAGCTGCTACGAGAGCTTCACCCTTCCCTCGCCGGCGCTGCGCGGTCCCCGATTTCACTTTTATCTCATTAATTATCTGTTAATAATACCATCTTAAAAATACAACAAAACAAATACGCAAGGTTACTGGCGGAGACTGCCGATTGAGAGAACAAGTGAGAGGAAAGCGATAAAAGGAACAGCATGAAAAACCGATGAAGGCCTTTGGGAGGCGAGAGAAATGCCCGAACCAAATCCCGGCATATCATGGCCGAGGGAGCGACGGCCTGGTGTGGGTATCGCCCGGGTATTCTCCGGGACCACAAGGGGGTATAATTACCTCCTTTGTGGCCAGGTCAGCCCGGGCAGGGACCGGGCGAGGTGACAGCCGAGAAACCAGGTCAACGTGGGTCACTTTAAGCAATGGCCAAGACCTTCATTCTCAAATGAATACGAAGACAGTTTAATTTTCCCTGTCTCTGTCTCTTTCTCTTTCTTCCCATACTCCATCATCTCTCCTCCTTCCTTCCTATCCCTCTCTCTTCTTCCTTCGTCCACGCTTTCTCCTTATTCCCTATCCCTTCCATCGACCAGGTGACCTTGCCAGGGTCATGAGGTCCCACCAAAACAGGTGAGGTCACCTGGCTTCCCGCAGGATATCCTTATCGCTCTGCGTGTGTTCTGTGGACCTCAAAAGGAATCCTAAAATAGGCTCGCTTGCAGCTAGATCAGCACCATATATCATGACCTCAATATGGGGTCTTTTACCTGTGTGCGTATGCATTGGCATGTACGTAAGCGTGTATGCGTGTGTGACTGTCTGCTAAAGCGTGTTGGTTCCACTGCAAATCTGCTGCCAAAATAGCTTTGCAAATACGGAAGAACGAAACCAAAAGTCTAGAGACAGAAATAAACGGTTGAGTCAGAGGGAAGTGCAATGATGGAGGGGAAAGAGGGAGAAGACAAAGAGACGAGAGAGAGGAGAGAAGAAGAGAGCGAATAAGAGAATAAGAGAAGATAGAGAGAAAGAGAGGAGAGGGCGGGTGGAGACGTCAGTAACCCAACGTGACCTTCGACCTTTGACGGCACTCTCGCCCTCGTCCTGACCCGCCGCCACGTGCACATCGGAGGGACGAGAGAGAGCAACACACCTTCGCTAAACGGGGAATTGGAGGAGAGGATGAAAAGAGATGGAGGAAGAGGTGTGTGTGTGTGGAAGGGAGAGTGCATGTGTGCGCGAGGGGGGAGAAGGGAAAGGGAGGGAGGGGAAAGGGAAAGGAGAGAGAGAGAGAGAGAGAGGAGAGAGAGGAGAGAGAGGAGAGAGAGGAGAGAGAGGAGAGAGAGGAGAGAGAGGAGAGAGAGGAGAGAGAGAGAGAGAGGAGAGAGAGGGAGGAGAGAGGGAGAGAGAGGGAGAGAGAGAAAGAGAGAGAAAGAGGAGAGAGAGAAAGAGAGAGAAAGAGGAGAGAGAGAAAGAGAGAGAAAGAGGAGAGAGAGAAAGAGAGAGAAAGAGGAGAGAGAGAAAGAGAGAGAAAGAGGAGAGAGAGAAAGAGGAGAGAGAAAGAGGAGAGAGAGAGGAGAGAGAGAAAGAGGAGAGAAAGAGGAGAGAGAAAGAGGAGAGAGAAAGAGGAGAGAGAAAGAGGAGACAGAAAGAGGAGAGAGAAAGAGAGAGAAAGAGGAGAGAGCAAGAGAGAGGAAGAGAGAGGAAAGAGAGAGGAGAGAGAGAGGAGAGAGAGAGGAGAGAGAGAGGAGAGGAGAGAGAGAAAGGAGAGAGAGGGAGAGAGAGGGGGAGAGAGAGAGAGAGAGAGAGAGAGAGAGAGAGAGAGAGAGAGAGAGAGAGAGAGAGAGAGAGAGAGAGAGAGTGTGTTTTCAAAAGTCCACGAGTTTCCCAGTGAAAGGAAGAGGCGTGTACGGCCGGCGAGGGTCAGGGCACCGTCGGGGCGCGCTGACCTTTACCCTGGCAGTGAACTTGGACAACCGAGCCCCATGCCCTGCCCACTTACCCGCCCGTCCGCCCACACGCCCTCACGCACTCTTGAAAGCTTTCTCCTGTTTGCCACGCTCCCCGCTAAATACAACAAGTTACTCTCTCTCGTTGTCTCCTATCATTTCTCCTTCTCTCCCATTTCTTTCTTTTTTATTTCCATCATTTAATTCCCTTCTTCCCCATTTCCGTTTCCTTTATCAAAATGTTTCCCTGTTTGCCTCTGTTTCTTCACCTCACCCTTTTATTTCTCCTTTCCTCTCTATTTCTCCCCCCCTGCCCCCTCTCCCCGGCGGCGTGAGGCTACTCTGATACAGAGGTCACTGGCAGGTCGTGGCGTGGGATCTGGCCGCGTCCCCGCTCGACCCCAACAGAACGGCTTGCATGACCTAACTCATACACGTGTGTATTTGAGCGAACGAGTGAGTGAATGAGTGAGTGAGTGAGTGATTGAGTGATTGTGTGAGAGGTGTACGAGACGTGAGGGATGTGAGACTGACAGATATGAGAGAGAGAGAGAGAGAGAGAGAGAGAGAGAGAGAGAGAGAGAGAGAGAGAGAGAGAGAGAGAGAGAGAGAGAAAGAGAGAAAAAAAAGAGAGAGAGAGAACGAGAGAAAAAAAAAGAGAGAGAGAGAGAGAGAGAGAGAGAGAGAGAGAGAGAGAGAGAGAGAGAGAGAGAGAGAGAGAGAGAGAGAGAGAGAGAGAGAGGGGGGGGGGGGGGGGAGGGGGGGGGGGGGGGGGAGGGGAGGGGAGGGAGGGAGGAAGTGAGAGAGAGAGAGAGAGAGAGAGAGAGAGAGAGAGAGAGAGAGAGAGAGAGAGAGAGAGAGAGAGAGAGAGAGAGAGTGTGTGTGTGTTTGTGTGTTACTTTCTCTTCCATCTCTCTCTTCCCCACGAGCTCCTTGGCCTTCTCGGACAAGGCAAAGGCCAGGAGCGGTGGCTCGACCCGCCTGGCATGTGCCGTAGGACTCGCGGGATCTCGCCTGCACCTAGTTTGAGTTCGTATTGAGCGGGAGGGCGCCTTCTAGATCCTAACGAGAAGCTGGCAGGCAAAGGAGGAAGGAAGGAAGGAAGGAAGGAAGGAAGGAAGGAAGGAAGGAAGGAAGGAAGGAAGGAAGGAGGAAGGGAGGAAGGGAGGAAGGGAGGGAAGGAGAGAAGGAGGGAGGGAATAAGAGGGAGAATGATAGGGAAGGGAGAGGGAGGATGATAAAGAATGGGGGAGGTCGTGAGGGAGGTCCCGCGATGCGAGATACCACGATCCCTCGCACGAAGCCGCGGCAAATCGCCATCGGCAGCCGACCTTTTCATCAAGAACATCTCCTCAGTCACAGGCAGGTCACGACGCGCTACCAGGCTCAGCAGGGATGGGCAGCAGTGGCAGGAAACAGAGTAGGGCTGGTGGGCGTGAAGCGTGATACAGACACCGGAAGAGTCTAGAAATGAGTGGGCCGAATCAGACATGCGAAGGAAGGCAGAGCAGGCACCGTCCCTTCAGAGCCAGGGACCTCGACAAGCCAGGGACCTCGACAAGCCAGGCCCGCACAAACCGAGCGCTCTCTCCCCCTCGATCGGCCTCGGCTGCCATCGCGCGGCTGATGCTGGGAACGAAGGCCTGAAATGTTGTGGGATTCATGTCGATTCCGGACCGGTTCGGCGATGGGCGGAGGAGCGGCTTGTGGCTCATAGCCATGCGGGTTTCTAAGGCTTCCGCCCCACCATAGTGGAGCAGGATGCTCGCTTATACAGGTCACTCCCACTGTGAGTGGGACTGATATATATATATATATATATATATATATATATATATATATATATATATATATATATATATATATGTATATGTATATGTATATGTATATGTATATGTATATGTATATGTATATATATATATATATATATATATATATATATATATATATGTATATATATATATATATATATATATATATATATATATATATATGTATATGTATATATATATATATATATATATATATATATATATGTATATATATATATATATATATGTATATATATATATATTTATATGTATATATGAGAGAGAGAGAGAGAGAGAGAGAGAGAGAGAGAGAGAGAGAGAGAGAGAGAGAGAGAGAGAGAGAGAGAGAGAGAGAGAGAGAGAGAGAGAGAGAGAAAATAAGGGGGATAAACTGAGTGAATTGCAAAGGACGAGGTCAGGCAGATAGTACATCACACGCAACAATGTCGACGCAATTCCGGGAAGATTCTCCGCACAATGCAGATCCTGGAGCAGAACTGATACAATAACACAAACGCACACGCACACACACTCAGTGGTACGTATGACGAAGTATAGCTTCGGGGAACAGCTGTACACACTCAAGGCGGATTCATTTGTAAGGAGAAAGAGGGAGGAGGCCTGAGAGGTGGAGAAAGGGAAGGGAGAGAAAGGAGACGATGAGGAAGGAGAAAGAAGAAGGAGGCCTGAGAGGTGGAGAAAGGGAAGGGAGAGAAAGGAGACGATGAGGAGGAAGACGAGGACGATTTAAAAAAAGGGGACGAGGAGGAAGAGGAGGACGATGAAAGAGGAAAGCGAGGAGAAAGAGATGAGGGAAGAGAATGATTATCCAATGAGCCAGAAGAGGAATGCAAGGTCGGCGAGAGGAGAGGGTGAAGGGGGGGGGGGGGGAGAGGGGGGTAAGAGTAGGACTATTGTACAACGCAGGGTGGGGATATCATGACGTCACATCCGGCGCGTGATCAGGGGGGCGTAACGCAACAAAGGAGTGATCCCGGTGCTGTACTAGACACCTCCTTCACGCCCTCACGCCCTCGCCGGAGGCTTTCGGCCGGCGCACCAGTCATCACGCGCACAACTATGTAAACTCGCGAAGAATGACAATGCAAAAAGGGATGGTCTATTTAATGGTATACTGAACAACAATAAAATAAATGGACAAAGAACACTATATTAAAAACCACAACTAAAAACGAAAAAAATGAAGATATGTCAGCCGAGTGTTGGGAAGCGATTTGGATGGAAGAATGCGTGTGTGTGGGAGGGGGTGGGGTGGGGTGGGGAAAAAAAGTAGAAAGAGAATGGAAGGGGGGCAGAAATAGATGGATAAACAGATAGAAAATGAGAGAAAAGATGGAGCAGGTGATGAAAGGCGATTCCAATGCACATTTGTCATTCCTTACCCTCTCTTCATCCCTATACCTACCTATCTATCTATCTATCTATCTATCTATCTATCTATCTGTGTCTGTCTCCATCCCGGCCCACCTCATGCCTCCCCCTCCTGCCCGCATGCCAACTACCCGCCAGGTGTATCCTCCACGCATCAGGAAGGGCCGCCAGGACGGGCCGACAGGACGCGGATGGCCCTAAACGTCGGGTGCAGGGAGAAGGGGGAAGCGGGAGGGAAGGGGGGGAGGAGGCAAGCCAAAAAGTGGATAACAAATGAAAGGAGGAAGAGGAGGAAAAGGAGGAGGAGGAGGAGGGGGGGAGGAGGAGAAGAAGGAGAAGGAGGAGGAGGAGGAGGAAGGTGGAGGAGGAGGTGAGAGTGATGGAAGTGGGGAGGGCGGAGGAGGTGCAAGGGCTAGATTAGACGGGGGAAAGTGAAAGGATACGCGGAGTTCCTGTCCAAACTACTTGTCTCTCATTACCCCCCCTTCTTTCCCCGGCCGTTTCCTGTGAGTCCCATAGCCCTTCCTATCCCCTCCCCTTACCCATGCCATCCTTCCCCTCTCTCGACATGCCCTTCCTGCCAACCCAAAGAACGACGGAGAGAGGGAAAAAAAGAAAAGAGCTCACGGACAAGGGAATCACAATCGACCCAAACACAAGCACTGAGTCCCGCTCCTTGTCCTAAGCGACCGCAATATCCTTCTGTCCAGAGGAGATCCTGCAACACCACAAACGGATAATTCCGGAAATCTCATTCTTGTGGCGGCAGTGGCAGGAGAGGATGTATCCTGCAGCGTGTGAACTTGGACTGAGTAACAGCGGCAGGTGTGCAATACCTCCGTAGCTGCAAAGGTAGTAGTTATAAAAAAAGGAGGAGGAGGTTGATGAGATGGAGGAGGAGGAAATGGTATTGTTAGTAGTAATAATAGCAACAGAGCAGTAATTGCAGCAATAATACTAGCAACATATCTTGTAATAATATTAATCAATAACAATAGTAGTTTCCAGTGACTCATGCGTGCGTCATACGTTTGTTTTCCATCCCCTCCATTCCTTTCTCCCTCGTCGGGGTTCTCATCAACACTCTTTCCCCTGACAAAAAAAAAAAAAAAAAAAAAATGCGGGCGTGACTCTCCCACGCCCTCAGACTCCCGGAGGTCAATTTAGACCCAAAGCGAGGGACTTCACATTCCCTTCGCTAGTTCACGTTGCATTAGACGGTGCCCTCAATGTGTGCCCACATCCAGGTCCTCTGGGCCGCGACAAATGCCCATGAGGAGTAGGTATCAAGGCGGGAGATGGATGCGCAGCAGATGCGCAGTGGAGGACGAGCCAGGAGTCAGGGATGCGTCTCACGGTGTTCCCCTCCCGCCCCATCCTCTAGTTAGCACCGGAAACATGCACACATACACCCACGAAGACAAAGATTCGCGATCAATTCCATCCTGCCCCTCGATGCTCCACAGATCCTTTCTCTCTCTTACCCTCCCCCTCTTTCCGCCCCCATCCCCTCGCCCTCTCTCTCTCTCTCGTCCTCGACGCCTGTCACGCATCCACTTTGACCGCACCTGCACCTGTGTTGTAACGCCAGCAAGATCCAGGAAACACAGGTGCCGAGGCAGATGTCCCCTCTCCCCCTTCAAACACCTGCACTTTCACTTGCTTTAGCCATAGGAGTTCCTACCTTGTCCCTGCCATTGTCCACGCCTATGCGAGCATGCCCTCCACCCCTTCCCCGCCCACGTGCCGGGGCTTACCTTGCGAATGTGCCAGGTGCGTTGCCAGGGGCAAGCCGGGGTCAGCAGCAGTTCCCCGCGCATGCCCAAAGTGAGCGCCCACAACATGGTCGTGGGCGGCCGCCCAGGCGAAAGCACCCGATGAGAGGCCTGCTCCGCGACGCCCCCAAGCACGCACCTTGGAACGACAGGTGTCCCTTCGACCTTCGCGGCGCACCTGTCTGACTCAGCGAGGGGGCGAGGCCTTCTGGGAACCCGTTCGCCACACGCGCGATGTCGAGGCCGAAACTGGGTCAATGTATCAGTCACTTTCTCCCTCCTCTCTGCCAAGGAAGGAATGTAATGGCGACTCGTGAGGGAAGCCTGGGAGGCAACGGCGCTGCCCCGCGCTCGGGCTCTGTCACGGAACGTCTTAGGAGGGCAAGACGGAAGGTGCCACCGAGAAGGGCACTCGCAGCGTACTGCGGGTCGTGCGCGGCACACCTTCCCTCGTGACCTGGCCGGCACAAAGGTGGCCTGTTCCTCCCCCTTCACCACCCACACGCCAAGGCTTCCTCGCTCCCGGCCCTTATCCCCCTCTCATACACCACCCTACCGACCCTTTCACTTTCTCGAAAGCAATATCAGAGAGCGTGGCACCGTGTGGCACTTGTGTCAGTAGGCAGTCCTGGTACTGAGAAATGGCTCACAGAGAAGACGGCGGCGGTCGCGTCGGAAGGGCGACGGGCGACCACACTGCGGCGAGAACGCGTGTCCACACTGAACCAACAGCCACTTCGCTCCACGGACAGAGCTGGTCTGTTTCACGGCCGCACATGTGCCACCTTACACCCAGGGAGCGTGTACGTAGTGAGTGCCACACTTGTGCACGCACACACACACATACAGATACACACACACGCGGATGCGCTATTATTAATCGCAGCTCGTCGGCGAGGGCGAGAGTAAGTCGAGCGCGCTGGAATGGCGTCGCGGCGAGTCAGACGCACACTGGGTCCTGGACCTCCAGAAGGGACCCTCTGGGGCGGGTCTCGGGCAGCTCCTCGACCTTACATGGAAAGTTGTCCTGAATCTTGTCCTGAGAGGGCGTCGTGCTCGCGCGTGTGTGTTTGTGTGTGCGTTCGTGTGTAGGTGTGTATTCTGTCCCGTCCCCTTATGTGCGTTTGCATTTAGACGCTCTCGTATGTATGCTAGTGTATGTAAGCGTGTCTGTATGTGTGTACGTGTGGGCGAGTGAAGCTACCCTGTTACTACGGTGCAAACGACAACAGCAACGCGGGAGGCGACACTCGGGCGACACCTTGCGCTCCTGCCAAAAACCCGGCTTGTGAGACGTCCGTCTTGTGGTGGCGAAGATAAGACCCGGAGAGAAGACACGGACGGGGGCGGGGGAGGGGGGGGGGAAGTGGTAAAGGTAGGAGGGAAGGATAGGGGACAGGGAGGTAGGTGGGAGGGGCGCAAAACGAGATCAAGGCCGAGATAATGGACGAAACAATGGAAATACGCTGCATTTGTTTGCCTGTAGTGGTGAGAGCAGGGAGGGAGGGGGGGGGGGCATCCTCACGGAGCTGTCGTAGCAAACGTCAGGCAGGGACTGGTAACAAGGAGAGAGGGGAGGCAGGCAGTCGTTGCCGGACAAGGACACACATAGACTAGATCTAGGTATTTGTGGCAAAAGCAAACATTCACACACGAACACTAGCATAAGCACCCTTGTCCCACCGGTTTTTTCACGCTCACGGAAGACCCCCAAAAAATCCGGGACGGGGAGGGGGCGAGGGGGCGGCTGTGACGTGGTCTAACGCAATAACAACTTAATATCCGAGATACAATGGCTATTCTCATTCGCTACCCTATCATTACAGGCAACAGAGCATGGAGGAGGAGGAGGAGAATAAATGAGAAATCATTTATTTCGCATGTAACGGGCGGCAAAAATGCTATCCCACTGCCCCTCCGAGTTGACAGGGAAGGATGCAACGCCAGGAAATATTTAAGCAAATACAGTATAATAAGACAAACAAATGCAAATGAATAATCAAAATAAAACAAAGTAAACAAACGAAGAAAGGTAGACTCCGGTGAGGCACTTGAGGCCCTTCGCGTCCGCATTCCTGCCTAATAACTCAGTCTAATTAAAAGCTCTATTCATACTTTCCCACTTTGTTAATAACTTCCACGCAGCCTTGTGTGTCCCATCCTACTTTACGGGATAGAATCTCTCTGTCGGATATTTTTTTTTTCTGTGCAACTGCCATGAGAACGTGATGTTGCAAGACAGTGCAAGGCTTCTCCTCACCTGGCACAACCGCCCTCGCGGACCCAACATAAACACAAACACAAACACCAGCAAGTACTTGACATAAACAAGGCGATCCGCTCTCTCTTCTGGGGCTCGTGGAGGGAGGAAGAGGAGGGGGCGATGAAGCAAGATGAAGAGGTGAAGCAACGGAGGAGGAGGAGGAGGAGATAGTAAAGGGGGGGAAAGGAGGAGGAGAGGAACAGCAGCAGCAGAAGAAAGCGGAGGAGAGAATATAGGAACAGTAAGTGAGGAGGATGAGGAGGCGGATGAAGAGGCTCGGGATAACACGCAGAAACGCTTAATGCTAAGGCCCAAAAAGGCCAAAAGGCAAGCGCCCAGGGCCCGAAGCGGCTCCCGGCGCGGCCGATACGAAGCAGATCTCCCTCGAGAGGAAGAAAAGCAGCAGATCCTTGAGATCAGATTTCCGAAGCAACGGAGGCGGAGAGGGGCGCGCGGAGGCGTTGCTGGAGGAAAAGGAGCGGTATACGTAGAGGAAGAAGAGGCGACTGCGGTGCAGAGGAGGGAAGAGGGAAGAGGAAAAGACGGGGAGGGAGAACTGGAGACAGAATAGGAGGAGGTGAAAGATCTGACAGGAAAGGCGTGGTGTTGCATCTTCTGAATGTAAGCAAACTCGGCTGGCGAAAAAAGAACGTGTGGAAACGGGACGACAAGCAACTCTGTGCTCGCACACGTGCGTGTGCTATAGCGTATGGGCGTCTTTGTGCGTATGCGTTCATTTGTGTGCGGCGAGACCACCAAAATTGTATACGCATCCATCAGCTGGAAGCAGCGCCGCCACGGACCATAAACAAGATCGCAGGGAACAATGGCCGTTCACCTGGACCGAAGCTGGCCTCACCTGCCCAAACAAACGCCTCCCCTTCCCCTCCTCTCCCACCCCTACCTCTTCCCACACACACTCTTGGACCCCCTAGGACCCCACACCACAGGCTCCTTACCCCTTCCACCCCCGCCACCTTGGGCATTCCGCTTTCCTGCTTTGGTCTCACGCGAGACTTACCGTTCTGAAAACGTTCCACCCCCTTCTCTCGCTCCCTCTCCATCATTCACACACAACTCTACGGAACGACACGCCATTTTCCAAAATCAAAGTAAGTAATATATGAAATAAATATATAATAATACAAGACAACTATCAACATTGCAGAAATTACACTCAGAAACGTGCAACAACAAAAAATAAAGAAAATACCGAGCTTCTCAAATCACAAACACGTAAAAGGCATTTTTACGATGCGTACACCACCTAAAAAAAAAAAAGACAAATCTGGACTAACCCACAAAGCACGTCAGGGAGAGGGGGAGAGGAGAAGGGAAGAGGGGAAAGGGAGGGGAGAGGGAGGGAGGAGAGGAGAGGGAGGGAAGAGGGGAGAGGGAGGGAAGAGGGAGGGGAGAGAAGAGAGGGGAGAAAGTGACCCAGCTAAGCAGACGAGGATGACGAACTCTGCAATTCACGTGATATTCAACAAGCTTGCGGGGGGGGGGGGGGGGGTCGAGGCAGGCAAGGAGGGGGGGGGGGGGGTAGAGAACGGAGAGGTAAAGGAGGTAAGAATGGAGAGAAGAGAGTAAAGTGAGAGGAAAAGGCATTTTGAGTGACACATTTATGTGAAGGTTACATCTGAGTGAGTGAGTGAGAGTGAGAGAGGGAGAGAGGGAGAGAGGGAGAGGAAGTGGGAGAGAGGGAGAGAGAGAGAGAGAGAGAGAGAGAGAGAGAGAGAGAGAGAGAGAGAGAGAGAGAGAGAGAGAGAGAGAGAGAGAGAGAGAGAGAGAGAGGGGGGGAGGGAAGCCCGAATCGTGCCATCACACGTGTATTCCGCCAGTCACCTGCCATTGTGTATCTAATTTCCTTCTTTTCCCCTGCTCCATCTCTCCTTTGGTGTGCAACATGGCGGAGCAACGGCGAGGCGGAGGAGGGTCCCACGGTGCGGGATCTCGCTCTTGCAGAAGGGAAGGAAATAAACCAAGATAAAGAAGAAGGGATATAAAGGAATACAAGAGGAACACCCACGGGGGACTGCCAGTGGAACCAGCGAGAGAAGCCAGCGCCTCGAGGGAAGACTCGTCCTCGCCACTCCTCCTCGTCGCCAAGAAGCGCATTCCATGCCCTCGGACTCGCACCCAGGGGAACCACAGGAAGGAGTGACAGCCGCGGCAAGCAGCTCGTGCACGGTGCAGTGTCTGAAGGCGAGGTCCTGGCGGGTCCTGGGCTGGCGTGGGAACGTGCAGAGGAAGGCGTCAAGGTGAGGACAATAAAAACGCGCAGGTTAATTACATCGGTCACCACCACCGCCGCCAACCGCCACCAACGCTCCCGCCTCCAACAGCAACGCCGCAGCCGTCGAGAGCGTCGACACGGCCGCTGCCTCCCTTTTGTCCCTTGATTCGTTAGGCGCCTCCTTGATGACTCTCACACCCGCATGTATCCGCACGCACTGCGTCGACAGGACGGAGAGACAGCTCGACAGATACCCCCCCCCCCCGCCCCCCCCGTCATTGGTGGCACCTCGAGCGCCCCCGAGGGCATATCCCACAAACAACCAGTAATCGCTTTGCCGTATCCGGACCTCGCTTCGCCTGTTCACGTCTTCGGAATACACGCTTACCGTCCATTCACAATCACTCTTTAACTCCGTCTCGACCACTCATTCTCAACACTCTTACTCTCTTCTGCTTTTCTCATTTCAATCTCTTCCTGCGTCTGCTGCCTCCCTCGCCTGAACACATTCTTCCCGTATGATTGGTCGGCGTGGCCTCCGTGGACGTGATTCGCCGCTGGACTTCGAAGACGTCGGGCGGATGCTCGTAATGGCTGGCATTATGACCTTCACTCCTTGCCTATCCTTCCATCCCTCCCTCTTTCCGACATCGACCTCTCGACCTCCCTTAATGTACCCCTTCCCTTCCCTACTCCGCCGCACTACTCAGCCACCAAATCACGCAGTGACTCGACGCAATCGCCCTCCACATTTGCGACCCGCAAGTCACACAAATGAAGTTTACTGACAATATGCCCCTTCCACCTTTCTCTTTCCCTCCCTCCGTCCTTTTGTGCGCGCGCGCGCGCGTGCATGTGCGTGTGAATGTGTGTGAATGTGTGTGAATGTGTGTGTGTGTGTGTGTGTGTGTGTGTGTGTGTGTGTGTGTGTGTGTGTGTGTGTGTGTGTGTGTGTGTGTGTGTGTGTGTGTGTGTGTATGTGTGTGTGTATGAGAGATTTTCAATGTCCGGAAATTCCAGGCGGGGCTGGAAACGTTCCGGGGAGGAGTGCTTCTGGGGCGAGGCAGAAGGCCAGGGGGAGGATATAGTGGGGGGGAGGTAAAACATTACCTCTTTTTCCCGACAAACTGAACAGCAACGACCCCGGGCTTAACAAAAATACTATATATATATATATATATATATATATATATATATATATATATATATAAAGAGACAATGAAAACATTCCGACGTGACAAGTGTGTGTCACGTCACACACACACACACACACACACACACACACACACACACACACACACACACACACACACACACACACACACACACACACACATATTCACACACGCACATGCACGCATGCCTACATATATATACGTATATACATATATATACGTATATACATATATATACATATATACATATGTACGCACACATATACATACATGTGCGTGTATGTGTATGTATATGTACATACATACATGTATACATACATACATATACGTATATACATATATACACACACATATACATACATGTGTGTGTATGTGTATATATACATACACACATATATACACATATGTACATACACACACACACACACACACACACACACACACACACACACACACACACACATATATACATACACTTGTATATATGTATGTATGTATAATATATATATACACTTATATATATATATATATATATATATATATACACTTATATATATATATATATATATATATATATACACTTATATATATATATATATATATATATACACTTATATATATATATATATATATATATATATATGTATGTATAATATATACACACACACACACACACACACACACATATATATATATATATATATATATATATATATATATATATATATATATATAGTAAATATGTATATATAGACAGATAGAGAGATTCAAAGAAAGAAAGAGACAAGCAGACAGACCAAGATGGAACCAATGAAGCAGGGGAGAAGCCCGCCCAGCGGTGATGTCCTGACGAGTTTTGCAGTTGCCTTCCTCTGCGAATATCACCCGCGTCACCCCCACCCCCACCCCCACCCCAACCAACCCACTCACCCACCCAATGCCCCTTCCTCTGGCTAAACAACAAAACGTTTACTTTAAAAATAAAACGTTTCCTCCTCCAGAGTCGGCGCGTTGGCAGGTCTGAAGATGTGCTCTGAAGCTTTCAAATTTCGCATCGCGAGTAGGCTTCGCGCATGCCCCGACTGCCACAGCTGGCGATACATACCTGTTGTATGTGCAGCTGCTGTACATGCTGGTGTTGGTACGGGAGGGAGTGGCTCTCCTCCTCTTGCTGCTGTTGCTGTCGGTGTAGAAGCGTCTTTTGTGAGTTGTACTGTTGAGAGGACTTTTGTTGTTGAAGTCTAAGCTGTTGCATTTGTTGGTGTTGATGCTTAGACTGCTGCTGATGCTGTGAATGTTGCGTGCGGTGCTGATACTGCTGCTGCTGGCGAGGAGACAGCTTTTGCTGTTCCGGCTGACGATAAGCCGCATTTTCCGGTCTCTGTTGCTGTTGCATGTGATGTTTCCGATTGAGCTCATTGATGTCGTGGTAATTGCTTTGGTTATTCTGGCCGCGGTGAGACCCAGTGCCCTGCTGGGAAATCGCGCGACTGCCCTGCTGGAGGGCCCGTGCCTGCTGCTGGCCGCCGGACTTTGGCTGCTCCTGAGGCCGCAGCTGCTGGTGTTGCTGCTGCTTCTGTTGGCTTGGGTGCTGCGGCGGCGAGGCAGCAGCGTCTGGCGGCGAGCGCTGGTGCTGCCTGAAGGACCTCGAGTCCACCGAGCTGTAGCCGCTCTCCTGACTAGTGGCGTCTGCCTCCAGCGAGGGCAGGGACGTGCCCGCCGCGCTCGGAGGCTGCTGCTGCTGCAGCTTCTGGTTGTCTCGCAGTACGTCGTGGATGACGGGGGCGCGGGCGGGCACCCCCGGGGCGTGGTGGTGGGGCGGGGTGTGTTCGGACGAGGGCATCCGGGGCGAGGTGTGCGCCGAGGGCGGGCCGCTACTGCTGGCGGACGACGACGAGAGCTCCCCGCGGCGGTACTTCACGTCCAGCACCCGCGCCACCTCGCGGATCTTCTGCAGCTGCACGCTGATGTCGCTGATGGCGTCGTGCCCGTGGCGCGGCGCAGAGGCGGCGGCGGAGGAGGCGGCCGAGCGAAGCGTGGAGGTCGGCGAGCCCCACGAGAAGCCCGCCTCCAGCACGTCGGGCACGCTGGTGTTGAGGGCGCGGCGGGCCAGCGACGCCGAGCCGCAGCTGCCCAGGTCGTCCAGCAATGACGACAGGGAGTTGTTCCTCTGGCGCGGCGGCCGCGGCGGCGCCTCCAGCAGGTCGGGCACGCTCGTGTTGTGCGCCGATCGGTGGTGGTGGGCGCGGGCATGGGCGTGGATGATGTCGACGTTCTCGTAGAGCGGCTCCGTCAGGTCGTCGAGGCTGCGCGTGGCCACGGGCGGCCGCGGCGCCTCCTCGTCCAGCAGGTCCGACAGCTCGTCCAGCGAGCGGCACGATCGCAGGCGCCCGCGGCTCATGTGGCCCTCCGCCTCCGCAGGGGCGCGGGCGTGGGCGCCAGGCTGACTGTGGGCGAAATTGACAGGCACGGCGCGGGCGGCCTGCATGGCCTGGGCGGCCGCCGCCTCCAGGCGAGACGTTCTCGCCGCCCATCTCTCTTCACTGCGACTAGTGGGACGCGCCCGCGCCTGCGCAGGGGGCGACGTGTTCGCCAAGTGCCGGCTGCGGGCGGGCTTGGCGGGGCCGACGCCCATGTGGGCGTTGCGAGCTGACTTAGAGGTTGCATTGGTGCCCGAGGGCTCTTTGGTGCGGGGCGGCGTGCCTTGGGCGCCGTCTTTGGTGAGGAGGGGGAGGCGCGGGTGGGTGGGATGGGCGGCGAGGGCGGGATGCGTGTGGGCGGGATGCGTGTGGGCGGTGGCGGGCGGTGGGTGCGACGTGCGCTCGTGCGGCAGCTCTAAACTCTTGCCCGTGCGCAGGAGCGGGCCGCGCGGGTGCCCAGTGCCACCGCCCGGGGCCACCAGGGGGGGGACGCGCCCGTGGCCCCCGTGGGTGGTATCGCCGGGCACTCTGGCACTCGCCTCGGTGCGCCGGAGCCCGCTGGCCGTCCGGTGCTGGGCGTGGGCGGCTGTGCGATTGCGGGGATCACGATGGTCCAGGGAGCGCGTCTTGTCGTAGGCATGCGGGCGTGAGCGGCGCTCGCGGTGACGAGGCTCAGTCGCCCGGCCGCCGCCCGCCTCGCGCTGCCCCTCGCGCCTCTCGTCCTGCGGGGCCGGGACGCCCACCTTCCCCTGCCCGCCCGCGGTGTCCGTGGGCGTGTAGGGTGGCGGGTAACTGTATTTGATGGTTTTGGTGGGCGGCGAGAAGGCGCTGGAGGGGCCGTGGTTGAGGGCGGCATGGGCGGCCTTGAGGGATGGCATGGGTGGGTAGGGCGGAGGTGGGTCCTTGATGGGGGGCGCCGCGTCGAGGCTGGAGAGACTGCCGGGCTGGGAGGGCGCGGGCGTGAGGTCGTAGTAGTCGGCGAAGGGCTGGAAATAGTGGTGGTGAGGGAGGAGGGCGGGGAAGGCGGGGGGGAAGAAGCGCTGGTGGGGGGGCATGCGCGGAGGGGAGTAGGGGGGCGGGGGCTCGGAGCCGGGCGAGGGTAGCACCACCTCGCCGCCCGCCCACCCGCGCCCGCCCTCACTCAGGTACACCATGCTGGCGGGGGCGCTGCTACAGCCTCGCCGCGCCCTTAACCATTCTCCTCTGCGGCGGACGAGCTTGCGCCCTCACGCGTCTCACAGGGCGAAACGAAGACGAAGGACGGGTGCACGCCCTCGCTGATCGCTGGCAGCGGCGGTTCCTGGGGCGTCGCAGGGTGCAACACTTTAGCACATCGTCACACGGGCGGCGGGCGCAACGTCGCTACCACACATCCGGGAATCCACCAAGCAAGCACATGAACGCACAGGTTTACACTCGCGGTAAATCTCATTCATGAAGCCAGTGGGAGGAACGCACACTCAGACCCACTAAAATAACAATAATATTACCACTAATAACAATAACTTCACGTGAGTCACTAGATAAAACAAAGTTCACCAACACTACTATCTCTCTGCCCTTCGCTTCCTCCTGGTACACGAAGCGAAAATGGTCAGCAAGAGAGACACTCGGAATGGTGAAATCGCGGAGCACACCGAATGCGTTGAGCGCTCGTCCGCACGTCCGCTCAGCACCGCGTCCACAGAACAACTGCCCTCCCACCCACGGCTCCGGGCCCACCTGACCCACCCTCTGCCTCCCTCCTCTTCCTCCAACCTCTCCTACTCTCCTCCTCCTTATCTCCTAGTCTCTTATTCTTCACCCTCCTCTCCTACTCCTCACACACTCATATTACTAACCTTCCTGCTCTTACTCTCTGCTTACTCCTCCTCCATCACCCCCTCCCTCCCTTCGTTCACCCTGTCTCTTGCTATAGCCCCGTACGCCTTTCAACGCATCAGGAAAGACCGAATAGTATTTGGAAAACATAATCTCTGGCATGTCATGGATAGATAGATCATGGTAGTGCGTGAGTGAGAGGGGGTGAGAGGGGGTGAGAGGAGACGAGTGGGGGAGGAGGAGCAGGTGAGAGGAGGCGAGTGAGGGAGGAGGAGCGGGTGAGAGGAGGAGAGGGTGAGAGGAGGCGAGTGAGGGAGGAGGATAGGGCGAAAGAGGGAGGGGACAAATAAAGAAAGGGAGAGACTATTGGACTTTGATACGTTAACTGAAAGAGAGAGTGGGGGCGGAGAGGAAGAGGGAGGGGGAGGGAGAGAGAAGGGAAAGATAAAGGACAGAATGAAAAGGTAAAGGAAGAAGGGAGGAATGAAAGCAGAGACAGGCTGAGAAGAACATATATGGGTAAGAAGAAAGAAAGATAAAAGGTAGAGATGAACGGATGGAAAAGAAGAGACTGAGTAAGTCACCGAGCGCGTCTCCCTCGCCGCCCGCAGCGCTGGACGGCCGTCTTGCCACGCGGAAGTCTCGTGGGCTTTTCTCAGCCCGACTGACACACTCCCTCGCGCTCTCTCTTCTCTTTCTACCCCCCCCCCCCTCTCTCTTTCTCTCTCTCTCTCTCTCTCTCTCTCTCTCTCTCTCTCTCTCTCTCTCTCTCTCTCTCTCTCTCTCTCTCTCTCTCTCTCTCTCTCTCTCTCTCTCTCTCTCTCTCTCTCTCTCTCTCTCTCTCTCTCTGTCTCTGTCTCTGTCTCTGTCTCTGTCTCTGTCTCTGTCTCTGTCTCTGTCTCTGTCTCTGTCTCTGTCTCTGTCTCTGTCTCTGTCTCTGTCTCTGTCTCTGTCTCTGTCTCTGTCTCTGTCTCTGTCTCTGTCTCTGTCTCTGTCTCTGTCTCTGTCTGTCTCTGTCTGTCTCTGTCTGTCTCTGTCTGTCTCTGTCTGTCTCTGTCTCTGTCTCTGTCTCTGTCTCTGTCTCTGTCTCTCTCTCTCTCTCTCTCTCTGTCTCTCTCGCTCTCTCGCTTTCTGTCTCTCGCTCTCTCGCTTTCTGTCTCTCGCTCTCTCGCTTTCTGTCTCTCTCTCTCTCGCTTTCTGTCTCTCTCTCTCTCGCTTTCTGTCTCTCTCTCTCGCTTTCTGTCTCTCTCTCTCGCTTTCTGTCTCTCTCTCTCTCGCTTTCTGTCTCTCTCTCTCGCTTTCTGTCTCTCTCTCTCGCTTTCTGTCTCTCTCTCTCTCGCTTTCTGTCTCTCTCTCTCTCGCTTTCTGTCTGTCTCTCTCTCTCTTTCTGTCTCTGTCTGTCTGTCTGTCTGTCTGTCTGTCTGTCTGTCTGTCTGTCTGTCTGTCTGTCTGTCTGTCTCTCTCTCTCTTCCTCTTTTTCTCTCTCTCTTTCTCTTTCTCGTTTTTTCTTTCTTTCTCTTTCTCTCTCTTTCTCCTCTACCTCTCTCCCTCTCCTTCTCCTCTCTTTCTCCTCTCTATCCCTCTCTTTCTCCTCTCTATCCCTCTCTTTCTCCTCTCTATCCCTCTCTTTCTCCTCTCTATCCTTCTCTTTCTCCTCTCTCTCCCTCTCTTTCCCTCTCTATCCCTCTCTTTATCCTCTCTCCCTCTCTTTCCCTCTATCTCCTCTAATCATATCCCCCTCTCTTTTTGTTTACAATTATCAATCTCGCTATCTGTGCGTTTCATTCATTCGCATCCTGTGCGACCCCCCCCCCCCCCCCCCCGCCACCAGGACAGGCTGAGAGGGAGGCGATCAAAAACATCCTCCCCCCACCTCACCCCCCCCGTACCCCAGCCACATGCGGCGCAGCTGGGCGAGAGCGTACCCAAAGGGGTCCCGGGAAGGGGGGGGGGGGGCGCTAGGGTGAAAGGATTGTTTTTCTTTTTACTTCATTTGTCTTTTAAATTTAAAGATAAATCTATATCTCCGTGGCGACTTCTCTTCCCGAATCCTCACGCGGCTCAGTTCCCGGAGACGGCGTCGCCGCTGCTCTGGACTCGCGATTCCCGGAAAATGTAAACGCGAGATCGAGTCGCCCGGAGATGACTCACGCGATGACTCTTCCGGAAACGGCTTTAATTGCGAGGTTCCCGCGTCGGAGATGCAACAGGCGAGAGCGCGGGTTGTAACTCACGGCGCTGGTAATAAAGCGAAATGCTATAATGAAACTGCAGATTGCAAGCACACGGCGATCTTACAACTAGAAAAATACAAATGTGCAAGATGCGAAAAAGATATATAAATATGAATAGATATTTGCAACTTCAAAATTTAGTATAAAAACAGTGTTTGTAATAACAGCGGTCGCAAAAATTATAATGGTGATGATAATGATCACAAAAACAACAACAAAACAGCCATAATAATAATAATAATAATAATTAGTATTAGTATTATTATTTTGATAGTAATAATGATGATGACAATAATAGTAATAATAATACTAATAGTAATATTAATAGTAGTAATATGAAGTGACAGTAGCTGTTATATTAGTAACAAAAACAGAACAGGCCCCCACACACCCCACCCGCATGGCCCCCGCGAACCCCAAGCCTCCGCGCTATCGCAACCTTCCATCTTCGTAAACGCTATATTTACTCTCATACATCTGACCTTGACATATCGAGTTCCATCGCATCATCTACACCATATGCGACATCCCCCCTCCCCCGCCCTCCCCATCCCCCCCTCTACACCCGTCAACCATTCCCACCACCACTACATATGGGTTCTCCGCACACACACTCTCCCCCTCCTCTCTCCCTCCCTCTCCCTCTGACTCTGCCTCTCCCTCTCCCCCTCCTCTCTCCCTCCCTCTCCCTCTCCCTCTGCCTCTGCCTCTGCCTCTCCCTCTCTCCTTCCCCCCCACTCTCTCTCACTCTCTCTCTCCTTCTCTCTCTCCTTCTCTCTCTGCCTCTCTCTCTCTCCTCTCTCTGCCTCTTTCTCCTTCTCTCTCTGCCTCTCTCTGCTTCTGCCTCTCCCTCTCCTTCCCCTCCCTCATTTACTCACTCACTCTTCCCGGTCGCACTAAAAACTAACTGCGTTGAAACAAGAGACATGAAGTACAAGATCGATCAAGATGCCGTCTCTATGTTGTTGTTTTTTCGCGGTCAAGGGACGTCTCCCCTCCTCCTTCCTTCATCATTCCTTCCCTCCCTCCTTTATTCCCCGCCTCTCTCTCTGTCTCTCCCTCCCTCCCTACCTCATCGAGTCCATTACGCACACTATCGGGCACTTGAGGGAAGGGAAAGCAGGTGATGGTGAGGGGATGGAACAACCTTGCTATCGTTTCCCCCCTCCCCCTTCCCCCCACCCCCACCCCCCATCGCCGCCGCCTTCTTGGCCAAGGGATTACTAGCAAAGCTTGTTAGATAGAATCTGGCCGTCCCCCTAAGAGGATTGCGGGAGATGAAAAGGCGAAGCTGCTGCCGTTTGGGCCACGTCTGCCTTTGAGACTCGCCGGGGCGTGCGTGCGCCTGAGTGCGGGAACGAGTAAGGAGTAGTGGGGGAGAGAGGGAGAGAGAGGGGAGAGAGAGAGAGAGAGAGAGAGAGAGAGAGAGAGAGAGAGAGAGAGAGAGAGAGAGAGAGAGAGAGAGAGAGAGAGAGAGAGAGAGAGAGAGAGAGAGAGAGAGGGGGGGGGGAGAGAGAGAGAGAGAGAGAGAGAGGGGGGGGGAGAGAGAGAGAGAGAGAGAGAGAGAGAGAGAGAGAGAGAGAGAGAGAGAGAGAGAGAGAGAGAGAGAGAGAGAGAGAGAGAGAGAGAGAGAGAGCGCAAGTGAGTCTACGCATGCGTTTGTTTGTACGTGTGCATCACTCTGAAGATAAACTGTTTTTGTAAACGGATTTCCCTGCAGAATGCCTTTCACCTCGCTTCCATTTCTCCTCTTCCCTTTTTTTCGTAATCTCAATTTTCCACGCATTGCTTCCATTCTTTCCCTCCTTCCCTCGCATGCCTTTCGGTCTTCCTTCTTCCATGCCGGAATAGGACCCCACGGGACCAGGTCGCTTTCCCACATTTTTCCTTCACACATTCATCTTTTCTCTCTTCTCCTCGCCATCACCTTTTCCTTTCTCCCCTCTGGATTTTCTCCCTCTCCTTTTCCCTTTCTTCTTCCTTTTATTCACAAAAGTAAATAAAACAGAATGAAGACTAAAAACATGAGGCCGTTTGTTTTAATAACTTGGAAAGATGGCGTATAGAAAGGCATATATGAAGTCCCTGCTGGACCGCCCTCCATTCCAGGCGCCTCTGCAACCGCCTCCCGCAGCCAGAGAGCCCCCTACTTGCAGCTTTGAAACTATTCGTACCAAAACGGTATGGATGTTCTGTTTCCTTCCGATGGCTGTTTTGTTTCATGTAGCCACGTGTTCGAATGCCCCCACCCCCCCACGCGTTTCCCCTTTTAGGTGATCGCGCTCTTGTCACGACGCCGAACATGTCTGCACACGTTATGGAGTCATAGCGACGGTGACGAGAGAGAGAGAGAGACTTCGGCGATCGGTCTGACAGGTTTGAACCATGTCCCGGAACTTCCTTCAGATACCAACAAGCTGCGGTGTCTTAACGTGCCCCCGTTCGTAACCCGATTCGTAAACAATGTCCTACTCAAACGCACCTGCGGGCGCGGACTGGGGTCCTGCCAGCGGAACATGTACGCGCGCGTCACGACAGCTGCCCTCAAGCGAGCGTCGACAGAGCTTATTCAGACGTGAGGTCATCTAGCGGGGCACAGCATCCCCCGGAGGCGCCCAGCCAGCCCTTGCTCTCGCAGTACGGACACCTTACCCGCCCTCCCCCTCCACCCCACCGCATTTGTTCAAAACCGGTGATGACTACACACTTACCCGCAGAAACCCCCCGACCACTCGCCCTCCCCATCTCCGTTCTTTATCTGTGAGTCATAGCCGTTTTCCCCGAAGGAAGCGTTCGGCCGCTCTGGTCCTCCCGAGGCATCGGGGGAACACCGGCAGGGCTTCAGGAGTATCCCCAGAGCCACGCCAAAACATGTTTCGCTTATCAACGCCTCTGCGGCGACCGCAACCGAGGAGCGAGCGTTGTGTTGCACTCGGCCCGTGCGTAAGTGAGCGGCGAAAGTACTCATGGAGTACATTGTGTACGCGAGTACCAGTCTAGAGTGGAACACATATCGGCCGCCAGCAAGGTTTCACTTCCACAGACGGGCCCACGGAAGTAGAGTTCGCATTGTCTTTGTTTTATCTATTTATTTAATTCTATGAAATCTGAAGAAACCGACTAAACCTGAATCTCCCATTCTTCTTTCCCTCTTATCAGTCTTTGCTGTTAGTTTCACCATCGTTAACCGGTCACGGGCGCATGCACGCGATTCCTGGCTCGCTCGCTCCTTCCTCTATCCTTCTATCTCTTCCTCCATCCCTCCCCGAGCGACTCCTCCCCCTCCGCCGAACCGCAGACTCGGCGGCCTTTTCCGAGCGCCTCCTTTCTTCGACCTTGCCTCACGACGCCGACGGAGCAGCCGCTGTGGTCAGCCCGTCTGGCCACCGAGCCGCCGCCTCCACGCAATTACGCTTTCTTACGTTCGCTGGCGAGGGGCGCTGCGCTGATGAATGGGGGGCAATGGAGAGGGCGAGAGAGGGGGGAGAATGGGGGGGGGGGTCAAAGTCCGGTGCTGGAGCCCGGCGCTTCGTGAGGATCGCCCTGTTTTGGGCGACGACGAGGAGTCAGTCCCTCACGATGAAGGGACGAACCTTAAGAATGGTAGGGTGTAGTAGAGGCATTGGAAGTAACACAAGAAGAAGAAGAAAAGGGAGGAAAAAAGGAAAGGGTATTCAGAGAAGAGGAGGGAAGAGGGAGGGGACATGATGATGGGTTTCCCCGCCCACCCACCCAACAGCATCGCCCGTTTCGAGAGGCGGTTACAGCAACAATGCGCAGCGACGAACCGCTCTCCTGAAAAGGACTCTAAAGAGATCCTGTGGGGTCCTGCGGCGTCCTTCGGGGTTCCTCCCCTCCCGCTTTTCTCCTTTGCTTTCTTCACCGATATCGTCGCCCGAGTCGATTACTATCACTAAAAGTATGCATGATTTTGCTGCGTGGAATAACAGCTGCATATGGAAAACCTCGGACAAAAAACACAGTAAAAAATATGGATAATTCCTAAAAACGTGAAGGAAAAGACAAACTTAATTTATAAGCAAGCAAAACTCAGTAGAAAGGAAAATTTATACGAAGAAATCTACCAACACTAATAGCAGTACGAGATCTGTATACCCCCAACCCCCTCTTGCCGCAAAGACACCAGGAGCGGGCGCTGCGTCGGTAAAGGAGAACAAAGAAAGCTTGAGGTTTTCTCAGCAGATCAGCAACGCGGACGGCAGGAGAGTGGGCGTGGGCGGTTCCGTAGGCCAGGTAATTACAGGTAACAGTAGCTGGGAGACAGACAGCCCTCGGGGTAATTATCTTAATTACTGAAGACAGAATATACAGACAAGACACAGACACAAGCAAATACACGCATACATATACATATAAATACACCCGCGCGCGCACATAGGGAGTGGGTATAACAGCTTGCACTTCTACGGTTGAGCGTCTTGCAGAGGCCCTTTTCGCCACTCGTTTCTCGTCTCGATGATAGACGCGGGAGCTTAAACAAGCCCGCGTCGCCTCCTGGGTTACCCTAATTCCTCGGCGCATTTTCGGACTAGTTTCGGATTAGTGATAGTAACCCGGAATACCCCCAAAACAGTAATTATTAAACAGAATTGAATAAATCAACATATAAGACACATACATACATACATGTATGTGTGTACGGAAAGTTCGTCTCCAAGGCCTTTCCCCGCAATCCGTAAACGGCCAGCGCCACAACAACGAGTCCGGTCGGCGGCGTCGAGCGCGGGCCCTGCGGTTGCCTAACAACCTTTGGGGTCAACCAGGATTTCAACCCCCTCTCGTACCCTCTGTTATTCTCCTATGTCGGTCCTCGTTCTATCTTCATTTCCCGGTCCAGGACCTTAGTCATTTTACCCTTGAACACACCAGGAAAATTAAAGTGAACCGAATTTAAAAAGCGTGTATAGACAATCGTCCATTTTCGACGGATGGCCTCTAACGATCACAGCTCCTTTTTCTTGGCCGCGACCCGCAAATGACTAATATCAGCGCCGCACCCAAAACGCCTGAGCGAGATGATCTTTCCTTTTCCTTAGCCTCTTCTTGCTCTCCTTCGTTCTCTTCTTCCTCGTCATCGTCTCTTCCTCCTCCTCGATCGAGAACCTAATCACACATTCCCAAAGCTTCTTCAGGAAATGTCTCAGGCGGCTCCTTGTCTACATTCAATCTTCGCCGCGCCTCCTGCCACCCCGTCGGGAAATGCTCCTTACGTCAACGGGCGCGCTTCGGCTGCCGCAGGTAACCACGATCTGACACTCTGGCCGCCCCTCCACCGCCGCCGCCGTCTGCGCCCGCCGCACCCAGCAAACACTCGATACAAAGAATTCTCTATTCGACACACACACACACACACACACACACACACACACACACACACACACACACACACACACACACACACACACACACACACACACACACACAACAAATATATACAAACATACATACGTACGCACATACGCGAACACACAGTCACGTCCACTGACAGACGGGGGACGCTTACTTACCCCCCCCCCCACTTTGTCCTCGAATCACTTCATAATAGCATAGTAATTCTGACGCCCGCCCCCCCTCCCCGCCCACAAAGTGTCCTCCGCCGCATCCAGTGTCTCGTGCGCTGTCCTCGACCAGGCTAATCTGCATCACTCACATCCGCAAACTGCCTCCCGCCCCTCCTCGTCCTCCTCTCTTTTTCTTCCTCCTTTCATTATTGTTTCTTATTCTCCCTTTCCTTCTGTTCCGCCTCCTATTCCTTTCCCTCCCCCTAACCTCTTCTGCTATGTTCTACCTGAGCCACCCGCCAGGTATGGGCCAATTAACATTTTCTTTGTCATCGGAGACATGTTGCATAACTGCCGAGCCGCCGTCACTTGCCAATGCCACAGCACCTTTCCCACATCAGCCTCAGCCCGTTCCTCCACGCAACCAATGACTTCCAGGCAAGGGTGTAAGTAGAGGTAGACAAATCTCCATCTCAGCTTGTGTGTCTATTCCTCTTCTACCCCCCCCCCCCCCCCCCCCCCCGCCAGAGGATGGCAACAGCGACCATGTCGGCTATACATAAATCTACGAATCTACGGCGCTGCACGTCTTGATCTTTTGCTGTTTGGAGGTATCGATCGCCCGAGGATATGGTAATTTTCTATCTAATCCAAATATTCGCAACATTTCTTTACCGAAAATGTGACCTAGAAACAAGTTGGTTACCAGCCTCATCGCCCGGTAGGCGAAGTCCCGAGTGTGAAGGGAAACAATCAGACAGAGGGGGGGGGGGGGGATGCAGAGAGCGTCCGAAGGGCAAACGGACCGAAAAGGTTCCCACGACTCCCGCGTGATCCTTCGCTGCTTTTTTTCCGCGCCGAAGGACTCGAGCTCGGCCACGAGGCGGTCACGGTTGCCCCGCTCGGCGCTGCAACGCGACCGCAATTTCCGGCGATTTCGCACTCGGCGTGTGCGGGACATCCTGCGGGATCCGTGACTGCAGCCAAGCGTCTCCTCCTCTCCCTCCTCCTTGGCCGAGGGTTTCCTCTCACGCCTCGGAAGCCTCGGAAAAAGTTTGGAATCTTGTGTGGCGATTCGCGATAGTGCCTCCCGCGGCTCCTTCGAGACGGCAGCCCTGATCCTCGGCACAGGAATGACACATTCCGCCCATGCGCCACCCACAGCAGCAACTGCAACACCAGAAGAAAAAAAGCCGAAAAACCTGCGGCTCAAAGATCCTGACGCTCCGCCCTTTGCTGCCTCGGCTCTCCCTGCCCTCTGGTGCGGCGCCAAACGCTGAACCAAAGGCAAGATTCCCACATGCGCGTGCGGGCTGCTATGCTGACAGTGCACACGCAGAGGCACACATGTGGATGCTTGCATGTGCCAACGTAGGTGCATATGAATATAACAAGACCATTCCCTCACTAAGTTCAAAATGTGTAATACAGTGACTTTTTCCGCCCATTTCTTAGCACGTAAGTGTTTTGCCTTTCAAGGAAAACGCCGACACCGAAACAGGTGTACAACCATCCCCACATCTACAACCGCCAACTCCCCCCTTCCCCTCGCTCCTCCTCCCCTACCCGGAGCGCCCTCTCAGTGGCCGAAATTGGACCCAAATCCTTCAGATTAAACTTGCAAATGTCTCGCCGAAGGATGGACGCTGACGGACGCCAAGGCCTCGCGGGAGGGGGGGAGGTCGAAGGACGAAGGGGGGGGGGGGCAGTAGGAGGAAGAGGAAGAAGGAGAAGAAGGAGAAGAAGGAGAAGACGATGACGACGACAAAGTAAAAGACAAAGAAGAAGGAAGAAGAGGAAGAGGCAGAGGAGGAACGAAACACAAAGAAAATAAATGGGGAAGTGACACTATAGAAACAAAATGAAGCTGAAGACAACAGAAACAAATACAGAAAAACAATCCTTAAAAGACGGCGTCTCTCCCTCGCCTCGCAGGCCTCCAGCTGGGACCCCCACGGCGCTTCTCGCTCGAGCCGAAATAATCTCATATCGAAGTGGAGGGGGAGGGGGCGATGGCTAATGATTAATCAAATAACAATAAACACTCCAAAATGCATTAATAAAATAAAAAAAAACAGGAATTCATCTCCAGTACAGCAGTTTTTCATGTAAGCAAGACCTATTCGGTCTACTTTTCCCTCTTTCTCCTTCCCCTCCTCACCCCCCCCCCCCCTCCGCGCACCGCATCAATGTGGCCGCCTGGCCTTCAGAAGCCGCACCAGCGCGCCTCTCGGGTGTCGTATCTCTCCGCCGTAATCATGGGCGAAGAGCGAGCCCGTCGTTGCAAATTGCATGATGTACCGCCAGCCAATGCCCTCCCCGGGGCGTCCCCACCTCATCCCTTTCCCCCCGATTGCTTATCCACCCCTCTCTCTATGACCTTTCACTGCAAACCTCCCTTCACCCTTAATTCTCGATCTACTTCCTTGTCCTTGTCCTTCGGCATGCCCTTGTCCTTGCCCTCCCCCCCACCTCCCCTAACGCACCCCCACCTCCCCTAACGCACCCCCACCTCCTCAAGCAGCACGTCCCTTGGCGAGGCCGGGCACGGCGTCGCCCCGGCCGGCGTCCCAGGCGAGGAATACCTGCCCTTTTAAGGCAGGCTGCCAGGACATGGCTATTCCGGTCGTCGCGCCCGCACGCTCAAGAATAGTAATCGTAAGATTGAAAAAAAAAAAAAAAAATCATAATGCTGGAGTCCGTTGGGAATACATGACTTGCGAAGGTCTACGCTTGCTGTACGCTTATGTGTGTATACATCATTATATATACATATATATATGTATATGTGTGTATACATCATTATATATACATATATATGAAAGGAGAAAACACACTACCGTGTTGATACTATGGTATAAAAACCCACACTGTAAAACTAGATTTTCAGTTAAATCTAGTTTTACAGTGTGGGTTTTTATACCATATACATATATATGTATGTGTGTGTGTGTGTGTGTGTGTGTGTGTGTGTGTGTGTGTGTGTGTGTGTGTGTGTGTGTGTGTGTGTGTGTGTGTGTGTGTGTGTGTGTGTGTGTGTGTATTTATAGGTGTATATGTATACATATACATATACGTATATGTATACATATACATATACGTATATGTATATATATATGTATATTTATGTATATATGTCAATCGTTATGGATAAAAAGGAAACCGCCTATAGCACAGTATCGGCTACATTCCTTCTACATAACTGCATACGATCAATCACCTCGCTGTGAGAAGAAGAAAACACACAAGCGAAATTACCCACACTGTTACCTTCCTGCTGGACAGCCACTTAAATCAGGGCGCACCAGCGAACAACCGAAGCACACCTACCTTGTCTCCCGTCTTCTCCACACACACACACGCCGCCATTTCCTTACCTGCAAAAGAGAGAAATGTGTGTTTAAAAGGCCGTAACAAGCAAGCTACGCGCATAATAAAGGTAAGCACACAAGAACAAACGAGAATAAAAAAAATCCTGAGCGCCGACTACCAGGCCGGTGTCCTCACAGCCCCGCGGCGTGACAAAGGCCGTCTCATTACCTGGAGCTAATTGAGGCAGTCAGGTGTGGCGGCTGCAGCCGGCCGCCGCGCTGGGAAGGGCCACCGCCAGGGACCAAGAAAGGGAAAGTATGTGGCTCTACAGTATACACCTATTACATACAAACAAACACATACATACACACATACATAACAAACATACATTACACAATACCTTTTATTTACTATATATATAGATAATTATCTATTAATTAATTATATATTAATTAATTAACGATTATAACTACTTTTTTGTGTATATGTGTGGGTGTGCAATTGAATATCTATATGCGTGTGTGTATATGTGCGTACACGTGTGTATGTGCACGTGTAAGTGTGCGTATACAAGCGCGCGTTAGATTGAAAAGTGAAAGATTCAATTGCAAAAAGAAGACACGAGAAACAATAAAAAGTAGATACATCTACAAAGAAAGAAACTTATATGCAAGCAAACATGCGTCCATAAATGCACACAGCCACAACCACAGACACAGTCGCACAGCCGGTCCCCGTCAGCCTTATCCTGCGCCACACACGACGTTTTGCCCCCCCCCCCCCCTCCCCCCGCCGACCTTCCACCTCTCCTGCCTCTTCTTTTACTCCCATCCATACCCACAACATCCAATTTATGCCCCTTCTCCGGACCCTACCCGTCCCTCTTCTCTCTTTCTCTCTCCCTCTTCTCTCTCTCTCGCTCTTCTCTCTCTCTCCCTCTTCTCTCTCTCTCTCCCTCTTCTCTCTCTCTCTCCCTCTTCTCTCTCTCTCTCCCTCTTCTCTCTCTCTCTCCCTCTTCTCTCTCTCTCTCTCTCTCTCTCTCTCTCTCCCTCTTCTCTCTCTCTCTCCCTCTTCTCTTTCTCTCTCCCTCTTCTCTCTCTCTCTTTCTCTTCTCTTTCTCTCTCCCTCTTCTCTTTCTCTCTCTCTCTTCTCTCTCTCTCTCCCTCTTCTCTCTCTCTCTCTCTCTTCTCTCTCTCTCTCCTCTCTCTCTCTCTCTCTCTCTTCTCTTTCTCTCTCCCTCTTCTCTTTCTCTCTCCCTCTTCTCTTCTCTCTCCCTCTTCTCTTTCTCTCTCCCTCTTCTCTTTCTCTCTCCCTCTTCTCTTTCTCTCTCCCTCTTCTCTTTCTCTCTCCCTCTTCTCCCTCTCCCTCTCCCCCCTCTCCCTCTCCCTCTCCCACTCTCTCTCTATCCCTTTCCCTCTCTCTTTTCTTCCTCACTGCCCCCCGGCTCTCGCTACATTCGTCACACAGCAGAAACTAAATGACAGCTATATTATTTAGTCTGTTGAATAAACTCCCTTTTCCATAGGGGGAAACTGCCATCACTACACAGGAGTAAAGGCTTTTTTTTCCACCGATACCAAGCCACCTGGCCCATTAGCGTTCCTCCTCGTCATGTCCTCTTCCCCGCCTTTGTGCGTATACAAGTACGCATCGGCAGCGGAGGACGGAAGCGTGCGTACGTGAGAATGACTCCCGATATTCTTTTTATTATTATTATTTTTTTTTTACGAGGACGAATATTTCTTTCGATAGAAAATAAGGGCAGATATACATGTGCATAAGGTCCCTCAAATGCACAGGCACGCATGTACACACGCAGGTTTATACATGCTAGTAGTCTTTAAAAAAAAATCCCATAATGCCAGAAACCTTAAGCACGCACAAGAGCTAATCAGGGCACGCCTCGTTCCACACAGCAAATCCTCATACCACAGCAGACAGCCATCCTTCCTGGCGTATAACGAGGACTCCCAAGGACCCAAGAGGACGAAGCCGCACCGCCGAGACCCTGGAACCTCAAGCAGGGGACACAGGAAATACCAAGGGGACGTGATATCCTTCTGGGGTCTAGTAAGAGAGGGCTCGGGTATCACAGTCCCCATGGTAACTCCTTGAGCTTCTACAGTTTCGCATTGCCCGCGCAGAGCTGCAACGGGAGGGCCAGACGAATTGAGAGAAAAGGGAGAGAGGGGGGAAGGAAGGGGAGAAGGAGGGAGAGATAGAGATAGAGATAGAGAGAGAGAGAGAGAGAGAGAGAGAGAGAGAGAGAGAGAGAGAGAGAGAGAGAGAGAGAGAGAGAGAGAGAGAGATAGAGAGATAGAGAGAGAGAGAGAGAGAGAGAGAGAGAGAGAGAGAGAGAGAGAGAGAGAGAGAGAGAGAGAGAGAGAGAGAGAGAGAGAGAATTTTGAGAATAATATCAGGTGAACGAGTAGCTGTGCATGCTAGCGGCACGTACGGCGCCTGCGTGCGGCGCGGTGGATGCAAGTCACCCAGAAGCAATCGGCAGCGCGCGTCACGTCGCAAGCCCCCATCCCGCCCTCGGCACCGTTCGGTTGCACCGGGGCGGGGTCGGAGGCGTCCTCGTTCCCTTCCCGGGACGCAGGCTGACGGGGCGGCCGCAGAGCCATCCGCTGGGACTAGAGTCCTGCTTCGGCGCCGACAGGTGAAAGTGCGGCGCTTAATGGCCGGGGAAGAGGCAGCTGCAAACGGCGGAGGAGGAGCGACAGGTGCTGCCGGCGGTGTGGCATCTGCCGGCCGCCCGCCCCGCCACCTGCGCATGACACACACGCAGACAGACATATGTACATACACGAAGTGCAAACGTATATACTCGTCGTCCTTTCGCTAAAATGAACACAAACGAAAAGGAAAACGGATCCACGTATGCGTTGCAGGGGCGGGAGGGGGGGGGGGGTCATTACAGGCAGCGTGCAGAACACCCGAGGCCACCACCCCCCTCCCCCCCACACCCTCACCTCCATCACCTGTAGCAAGGCCTCGCAACCTTGGAGGTCCCACTGGCCACTTCTCCTGCACGACACCTCCCGTTACTTGTTACAAACACTCGTGCACACAAATACGCACATAGTACATTTACATATCCCCCTTCTCTCTCTCTCTCTCTCTCTCTCTCTCTCTCTCTCTCTCTCTCTCTCTCTCTCTCTCTCTCTCTCTCTCTCTCTCTATCTATCTATCTATCTATCTATCTATCTCTATCTATCTCTATCTATCTATCTATCTATCTATCTATCTATCTATCTATCTCTATCTATCTATCTATCTATCTCTATCTATCTATCTATCTCTATCTATCTATCTATCTATCTCTATCTATCTATCTATCTATCTATCTATCTCTATCTATCTATCTCTATCTATCTATCTCTATCTATCTATCTCTATCTATCTATCTCTATCTATCTATCTCTATCTATCTATCTCTATCTATCTCTATCTATCTATCTCTATCTATCTCCCTCTATCTATCTCTCTCTATCTATCTCTCTCTATCTATCTCTCTCTATCTATCTCTCTCTATCTATCTCTCTCTCTCTATCTCTCTCTCTCTATCTCTCTCTATCTATCTCTCTCTATCTATCTATCTCTATCTATCTCTCTCTATCTATCTCTCTCTCTCTATCTCTCTCTCTCTATCTCTCTCTCTCTCTGACTCACTCACTCACACACACATAAAGCAATCAACAATTCCCAACAACCACCCTGATTATTACGCCCCAAAAACACAAGGACGCTTTAGAATGACAAGAAAATGGCCTTAAAAGTTCCATCGCTCGGCGGGCGTGACCACCCACTGGGGATGGCGGGGGAGGGGGGAGGGGGGAGGGCAAGAGTCTCTTAATACAGCCAAATAAATAATTACCATAAACAATATATCTTAATCAAAATATTATTATCCATTCCTCACGCCTGTTTAACATTTGCTTCTGGGAATAATTTGAGCGCGAAGAGATGAGACAGAGCGAAGGGAGGCAAGACACGGAGGGAAGGAGGGAGAGCGCGAGAAAGGAGGGGACAGAGGAGAGGAGAGAAGGGAGAGGGAAGGAGGGAGAGACCGAGAAAGATAGGGACAGAGGAGAGGAGAGAAGGGAGAGGGAGGGGAAGAGAGAGCCGAGGGAAAGCGGGAGAATTGTAATACAGAATGAAAGGAAAGCGGGAAAAGGAGAGAAAGTGTGGAAAAGAGAAGAGAGAGAGACGGGGGAAGACAAGATCCATAGGAAAAGCCGACATATATATGGGCCAGACGAAAGAATCGAGAATCACACACCAGAGAATGAGGAAGAAGAGCCAGACGGCAACAAAAAAGGGGAACAGAATAATCAGACAATTGCATCCCCCCCCCCCCCCCTCATCATGTTCGGTCCAATCACCGCCATCAGGACCAGGAGCGAATTAGCGCGTTGCCTCTCGTGTGCGTGTGCGTCAGATGGCATGTGCGTACTGGCAGCTGGTGAGCGTAATTCCCTTCCTCCCTCCCTCCCCCTCCCCCCCAAGGCTGAAGAAATAACTTGTATCCCTGGACATAATAAGTAAGGGGAGGAGGGGAGGGAGGGAGGGAGGAAGGGAGGGGGGGATTGGAGGCAGAAGGGAGGGGGAAGGAGGGGGGAGGAATCAAGAGCACGTGACTACGTCTACTACGTGTGTGTGTGTGTGTGTGTGTGTGTGTGTGTGTGTGTGTGTGTGTGTGTGTGTGTGTGTGTGTGTGTGTGTGTGTGTGTGTGTGTGTGTGTGCGTGCGTGTGTGCGTGTGCACACGCGCTCTTTCAACTTGCACGTATAATACTTAAAATAACCTGCAGAACAGCTGGCCCCCGCTGAATAGCCAGGGCGTATTTCACAACAGACAGTGACATTGACAAACGCTTATTGATGCAAGTTCTTGCTTTGCAAACGGTACTCCTTTTCAGAACGGATCACCAGCTTCCCTGATCTCGCGCGCCCATGAACAGCCCAAAATCCCTGATCTCGCCCACCCATGAACAGCCCGAATCACAACCGCCCCACCATGAACAACCAACACAAAGACAGAAAATGCAGGAAAGCGGAAAGCAAACAGGCTTGGCCATTCCGTGATTCCTTCGCCGACTCTGCGGGACCGAGGGGCTTCCCTGGAATCCCAAGCGGTCAGCGAGATCCCGGCCTCGGATCACTCCCTCGGCGGCGTTGAAATCTCCCAGATGATCGCCCGCCGCGCCTGGACTGCCGCAAGCTTCCCCCGTTTCTGACCTACGCCGTCGCTTATTCTCCCTAAGAGTTCTTTATCTGTCTCAATTCCATTCTTTATTCATCCAAACGGTGTTCACGTCGCTGTTCGCCGTGATGACCAGAGCATCGTCATCATGCTTCATCAACCAGCCTCCCAAAGCTCATCCCAGATAAGCATCTCGTGTGCCAGCGTCGCAGCCAGACTCGACTCGACTCCGGGGCGTGAATATCAACCAGTTTTTGTTTACGGAACGACACACACAGACATCTCCTGCCTGCCTCTCTCCCCTCCCTCCCTCCCTCCCTCCCTCCCTCCCTCCCTCCCTCCCTCCCTCCCTCCCTCCCTCCCTCCCTCCCTCCCCTCCCTCCCTCCCTCCCTCCCCTACCGCCTCCGTTTCACCATAGCCTTCCATCCAACATTACTTCTGCCGAAAGCAATGATTAGGCCAACACAATAACAGACCAATTAAATAGTTAAATTATAAACTAATAACAAAATTATGACCATAATCATCACCAATGTATACATAATAATCGTTATCATTGACAATGGTGGTGGTGACTGGTGATTGATCATAATAAAATATTAATAATAACAAAATTAATAATGATAATAATATCAACAACAATATCAATCCCAAGCATTGCAGCGGCCATCGCAAGATCCGGAGGCGCACGAGTTGCAGGCATCTGGCGTCAGGCACGTCACGCACGAGCAAAAGGACACTGTCGCTTTTTAACGGGAACGAAATGTGACATGGCACGCCGATTACTCGCCGGATAACAATGGCTCCTTCGTTATCTCAAGGCTGCTGCCTCCCCCTCCCTCCCTCCCTCCCTCCCTCCCTTTCCAGGAGATTTCTTTCTGCTTCCTCATTTCAGCGTTTTCTTATGTTCTTCCTTTGCCATGGAATCTCCCTTTCATTCCTTCTGTTCCTCTTGTTCCTCTTCCTCCTCGTCCCTCTTCCACCCCCGCCAAAGCACTCTGACCCTCGACCTCCCCTTAAGACCGCGCCCCACCCTCGCCTCCTGCCGTTGTGCACGAGGCGCGGACGGTTACTTGTATGGAGCCGTTCTAATGTAACCCGAAACCATCTCCCTACTCCCCCTTGCCCCGTCCCCCTCAACCCCCTCCCTCCACCAGCCCCCGAGGCCTCAGCGGTTCCTTCCCGCCGGCGATCCATCTGGCGCGCCGCCGCCGGGGACGCCCTCCGAGAGCCGCTGGAGGTGATGAAGCCTCGGCCCGTACACACAACGTCGATGGTCCTCGATTCCTGGCTTTCCCATCAACTCGTATCTCGCTTCAACATCTGCTCTATCTCCTTTTTTACCTACACCCTCTTCCTCTCCTTCCTTTCATCTCGTTTTTCTCTTTCCACATCTTTATCTTTTACTTCCTTGCGTCACTGCCTAAAGCTGCGACATCCTTCCCTACCGCGTGATCTTTGTAGTGATGATAGGTCACGCCAGAGGTCACGTGGTCAAACAAACACTAAGAATGATGAAGGAGAGGAGAGGAGAGAGAATGGAGGATAGAAGAGGAGGGGAGGGAAGAAGAGAGGAGAGGAAAGAGGGATGGAGGGAGGGAGGGAGACTAGAGGAGAGGAAAGAGGGGTGGAGGGAGGGAGGGAGAATAGAGGAGAGGAGAGAAGAGGATGGCAGGGAAGGGGAGAGGAGAGGGAAGGGGAGAGGAGAGGAAAGAGGGAGGGAGAATAGAGGAGATAAAAGAGGGAGGGAGAATAGAGGAGATAAAAGAGGGAGGGAGAATAGAGAAGAAGAGGGAGGGAAGGGGAGAAGAGAGGGAAGGGAAGAGGAAAGGGGGAGAGAGGGAGGAAGGGGAGAAACGAGAGGGGAGAGGGGAGAGGGGAGAGGGGAGAGGGGAGAGGAGGGGGGAAGGAGGTAGAGAGGGAGATAGAGAGGGAAAGGGAGAGGGAGAGAGAGAGAGAGAGAGAGAGAGAGAGAGAGAGAGAGAGAGAGAGAGAGAGAGAGAGAGAGAGAGAGAGAGAGAGAGAGAGAGAGAGAGAGAGAGAGAGGGAGGGGGGGGAGAGGGAGAGAGAGGGAGAGAGAGGGAGAGAGAGGGAGAGTTAGAGGGAGAGGGGGAGAGACAGAGAGACACAGAGAGAGCGAGAGAGAGAGAGAGAGAGAGAGAGAGAGAGAGAGAGAGAGAGAGAGAGAGAGAGAGAGAGAGAGAGAGAGAGAGAGAGAGAGAGAGAGAGAGAGAGAGGGGGGGGGGGGCACCACCCCTCCCCTCTGAATGCAACACACACCCTCTGCGGCGACGGGCCTGAACCCTCTCCCGGACCGAGGTTCAACGCGGTTCAGCGCCATTGTTTTCGTTAGGCTTAAATATTCGTGGGCGCCTGGCTTTGCAAGGCCACTGGCTAATGAATCGCTCTATAAGGCTAATTACCAGGTTTAATCCCTCTGGCCCATCCATCTATCCATCTTCTTTTTGGTTATGCTCTTTCCCTGCCCCTATCCTTATTTGGGGCGTACCAAAAATCGTGTAAATGTAAACCTCAGACTTACAGACAAACACGCACACGCAGAAAAACAAACAAACTGAGGGGAGATAAGTAATACTGAATAACAAAATATATCCAAAGGTATCCAAATTGATTCCTTCGCCTCCCCCTCCCCCTCCCCCCTCCCATCCGTAAGAACCGACCCTTAAGATGTAAACAAGAAACCTCTCAAGATGGCAGCGGCCGGTCCACCTAATAGCATGCCGCGGGTCACACGAAATTAATAATTACCCTTCTCCCCGTCCTGCTCCTTCCCCCCGCCCCCTCTCCCTTATTACCCTTATACCCTTAAACCCTAATACCCTTACGCCCTTCCCTACTCTCCCTTTATAGACCATTTCCAGGAACCCGCGTCTCCCCGCCAACCAAACGACCCCAACCCTCTCCGTGCCATGACGAAATAAAGAAAGAAAACGAAACAGTGGAAACAGACCAGGAAAACGAAAGTAAACGGCAATACCCACAGAATAAAAGAAGAAATGGGGGAAATAAATAAGCAAGAGGGAGAAACACGAAAAGCTCAACGACACCGCTTGAAGGTGCAGAAGGCGTCAGCGAGGCAGGGCAGAGGTAGCACCGGCTGGGCCTACGCGTGACACGGCGACCTGTGTGGTCCCCGCCGACCTGCCACCTCGCAAACAGCAGACGTGACCCGCAGTCTTTAGGGCTCCCCCCCTCCCTCCTCCCCTCCCTCTCCCCCTTCAGGTCTCATTACCTTCCTGCCCTCCTCATTTTCTCGCACTCAGGAGAAGAAATTAATACAATTACAGAGAAATACGTTGAAACTAAATGCAAGAAACAGTTGATAGTAGTTTTTATCCTCGTTTTAAACACTGATTAAAGCTAGTGAGTAATTTATTTCAAACAAATGAAAAGTGAAACAAAAACACAGAACAATATCCCACCAAGCCAACAAAGAGACCACCCACACTGCCGCCTCAGCCGAATATACAGGCACACGCTTTTATACTCACACACTCACAAAAGCTACACGCACACAGACACACACACACACACACACACACACACACACACACACACACACACACACACACACACACACACACACAGACACATACATACAGACAGACACAGACAAACAGACACACACACACAGGCAGACAGACAGACAGACAGACAGACAGACACACATACACACACACATACGTACATACATACATACATACATACATACATACATACAGACAGATACACACGCACACAGACATACAGACACACACACACGCACACAGACATACAGACACACACACACGCACACAGACATACAGACACACACACACGCACACAGACATACAGACACACACACACGCACACAGACATACTGACACACACACGCACATCAACCGAGCCAAGGGTGAGCAGACAAAGCCAAACATACGAAACACAGACGCCAGCCGTAAATCAAAAAAGGAAAAATAATGAAGAGAGAAGAAGAGAAGAAAAGAGATATAGATGGGCAGCTGGTCTACCAAAACGCGGTAGAGGGAGGAAGGGGAGGGAAAGGGAGCAGGTGTCTCCGAACACATTCCCCCTCCCCCTCCCCTTCCCCCTCTCCCCCCTACCTCCTCCTCTCAGGACTACGATTATGAGCCCGGGTTGGTTTGCTTGTTTGCTGTTTCATTAGCCTGGTAGTTCGCGCGACGCCAACACAATAAAACAGACATCCTCCGAAACCACCCTTCAGGGGCGAACGGGTTTAATGAGCTACGATTAAAAAATATATAAATAACAATAACAACAATAACAATAACAACAATAACAATAACAATAACAATAACAATAACAATAACAATAACAATAACAATAACAATAACAATAATAATAATAATAATAATAATAATAATAATAATAATAATAATAATAATAATAATAATAATAACAACAACAACAACAACAACAACAACAACAACAACAATAATAATATTAACAGTAACAAAGACTAATGATAAGGGAATAAGCATGGACACAAGTGGCCAGAACAGGAATGCGAAAGCTGTCGAAGATCACTATGCTGAAGAAAAAAGCAGAAACAAGGAAAGCAAAAGAGGGAAATCGACACGGCGGGAGGGCACGCTCTCTCCGCCGCCTTTCGGAGGCGCCGGGGAGGGGAAGACAGGTTCGGCACGGGTAAGGCAAGCAAGACGGAAGACGGAAGGAAGGAGGGGTAGGGAGGGATGGGGGGAAAGAGAGGGGAGGGGGAGGAGAGGGAGAGGGAGAGGGAGAGGGAGAGGGAGAGGGAGAGGGAGAGGGAGAGGGAGAGGGAGAGAGAGAGAGAGAGAGAGAGAGAGAGAGAGAGAGAGAGAGAGAGAGAGAGAGAGAGAGAGAGAGAGAGAGAGAGAGAGAGGGTGGGTGTAAAAGGTAGGAAGGGAAGGGGGAGAGGACAGGAGGAATTGAAAGGGGGGGGGGGGGGGGGCACGAGAGAACTGGAATGCTTACACAAGAGTTAGGAGCGACCGAGGAAGTTCCATAGGATGAGGCAACCCTCCCGGGCGGGAAGGGAAGAAAAAATCTTATAAGCAGTCAACCACAACATAAAGGAAAAACACGTAAGACACGTGACGCGAAACTCGCCAAAAAGGATAAGTATTTACACTGAAATAAATTTCTCATCTCTTCTGATTCCTTCTAACCTCATCCTTTCTCCCCCTCCTCCCTTCCTCTCCCCCTTTCCTTTCTCCTTTTAATCTCCCCTTCCTCTCTCCATCTCCCCCCCCCCTCCCTCATCTCCCGCCGTTCAGGGACCGAGGAATGCCGCGAGGAATGCGAACACACCCTTGATAACAGCTGTTTCCTCGCCAGGGATTGCAAGGGCCGCCGCACGCGTGCCGGAGGGGCTGGGCTGGGGGGGGGGGGTACGGAGGGAGGAGCTGGACGAGGGATGAGGGAGGGATATGGACTAAACGGCGGGAGAGGCGGGGGGGGGGGGGGTATATGCAGACACAGTGACTCAGAGAGGGGATGGGCGGGTGGATGGGCTCGAGGAAAGATAGAAGGTATATGGACAATTAAATAGAAAACTAGAATATACACATATAATAAACACACACACACACACACACACACACACACACACACACACACACACACACACACACACACACACACACACACACACACACACACACACACACAGTCTCTTTTTGTCTCTCTCTCTCTTTGTCTTTGTCTCTCTTACAGACCCTCAAACGAGAAATAAAGAAAGGTACAAACGATCGAACAAATAACGGAAGTGATGAAGAGTAAGAAAGAAAATTTCGAGAAACAAAAGAAAGAGGGAGGGGACGAAGGAGAACGACTTCATCAAGAGACATCATCGCCGCCGCCGCCGCCCACGCCCACAGCCGCCGCAACGGGAGCGACGGCCACTCGTAAGCCCTTCGTGGAGCAACGCAGCCCTGAGATACGGCTATAAACTTTATGACAGGTTCTGACCTCACACTTAATGTCATTCTCTTCATCTCTCTCTCTCTCTCTCTCTCTCTCTCTCTCTCTCTCTCTCTCTCTCTCTCTCTCTCTCTCTCTCTCTCTCTCTCTCTCTCTCTCTCTCTCTCTCTCTCAATCCTCTTATTTCTCCTCCGATGGCTCTCCGACATTCCTAAACATCCCCTACAAAGCCTTCAAGGTCGAAATCATACTGACAAAATAAGAAACAAAATCTTTATGAGCACCAAGGCATCAACACACACTCGCCGCTCACACCTTTTCCAAAGAAATACAAACAACTAACTAAATGAATAAATAAATAACTTCATTACTCCCTCCCCCCTTTATAGGAGAAGGGAGGCATGCTGTGCACTGATTGCAGCGACAGCGCGAGAGGGATATGGACGAGAGGGCAAGGAAAGAGAAGGGGATAAAGGGAGGGCGTGAGAAGGAAGGTGAGGCGGGAGAGAATGGAAAGAGGAGAGGGGAGGGATATAAAGGAGAAGGTGAGGGAAGGGAGAAAAGGAGAAATAGCTAGGGTTACGAGAGAAAAAGATGAAGAAAATATAGAAGGGAGAAGGGAAAGAAGGGGAGAGAAGGAAGGGAGACGAGGGGAGTGGAGGCGGTGCGAATGACCTAGTTCTCCCCAAGAGGTGTCTGCCCGTGGCTCCTCATGTCTCGAACTCATCCCGAGAGGGAAGAGCGAGTGCGTCGGCGCCGCGGGGAAGCTGTGGCCAGAATTAATCGCGCGTTGCCAACAGACCGGGAACAATCCCTGGGACATCTCAATCTCGATAAAGGATGCGAAAGGCTGATCGAAGGCCGTCTTTCTACGTTGCTACTACCAAGAGGAGAGTCACGGGCGTCAAAATAATCGAAGTAGCTTATAACCACTTCCTTGCCCCACCACTCCCCCCAACCATCGTCGTAGGCCCTGTCATAAATCACATGACTTGGACGCTTCGACATCCGCGACACGCTCCCTGCCCCGTTGCCCTGGCTTTCACCCCCTGCCCTCGGCCCCATGCCCCTTCTCCCTCTCTTGCTCCGTCCCTTTCTGTCTCTGTATGCCTTGCCCCTCCCTCTTCTAATCCCTCTCTGCGTATTCAGATCCCCTTCTCCGTTTGTCTATCAGTCTTTGCTCGTCTGCTCCCCTCTCAAACTACGTTTTATTTCCTGTGTTTTCTCTATTCCTTCTTTTCTAATCTTCAGTCACCATTCCTGAGACCCCGAAAAACCTCCACGATTCTTGCATGTCCTTCAAGGAACCAACTTTAGTCCCTCCGCCACACCCCGCACGCTCCTGTCACACTCCTGCCAAGGATCCTCGAATCCTCAAAAGGAGCTGACCGGAGGCGGAGGCGGTGGTAGTAGGGAGAGAGGGGTGAGGGGAGGAGATGGATGGGGAGGAGAGGGGTGAGTGGAGGAGAGGGCTGATGAGGGGAAGGGGGTTAGATCTCTAGGACGACCGCAAGGAGACGCCAATTAACTTTATGGGAGTACAGACTGCTCCGACCTGTTGGAAATACTACCCGACGTACGTACGCACAAACTCATTGTGTGCATATGTTTGTGTATATATATACACACAAACGTACGCGCGTAAATGCCAGGCTACTCCAAAAAGAAGAGCAGCGTGCACTGCAGCGCGCAGACAAACCAATCAGAACAGTCCTCGTTCCCGCGAGCGGAGAATGCACACCTGCCCATCACGGCGACGGAGGGGCACCGCCAAGTGGCACCTGTGCGGGTCACTCCCACAATCTGCGGGTCATTTCCATTTCATTGATTATCTAGTATAAATAAGCGTGAAGGGGCGGGGGGGGGGGGGTGGAGGGAGGAAGGCGAGAATGAGGGAGGAAGGGTTAGGGAAGGGGGAGACAAAGTTTCTAAAACCAACGGGAGAGCAGAAAGCGATTCATAACTCGCAACGAGAGGCAAGGCGCACAAGTCAAAACAAACAGTCAGCTGACTGAGTCGAACCAC
>NC_061854.1:22014819-22027972 GCF_019202785.1 Penaeus chinensis
ACATCACGCACGTTTCTCTTTCTCTCCTTCCCTTCCTTTTCTACCCCCCCCCCCCCCCTCATCATCATCCTTCTTTGTTCTGAGACCCTTTTCTCGTTCGTCTCCCCCTCATCCTTTTTCATTCGTATTTCCTTACTTCTTCCTCTCCCCTACAGCCTCCGTGCCCCGAGACACTATCATCACCATCAGCGACACCATCAGTATCCGGCAAACAGGTGATTTATCCATCATTAACGCCAAGCTTCTCATCAGGTAGCGGTGTCCCGGATCAGGGAACTGAAACAGGATGTTTTCTCGTTCTCTTATCCTCTTCTTTTCTCACTCTTTCTTATCGCCTCCTTTCCTCTCCCTCTCTTATCCTCTTTCAATCCATCTTATCCTCGTCTATCACCGTTATCGGTGGTGTTCCCACGCCCACGACAGAAGTGAAGTGCACAATCAACAAGACAAAAACATAAAGAGTGTGAACATGAGTGTGCGTTTGTGTGATCCTGCCCGTGTTGGTGCACATATGCGCAAGGTCTGACAAGCGCGTGCACACCCGAGTGCGCGGCCACGCTTTCTTGCCAGGTTTTTCTGGCCATTCCCCGAAAGGTTGAGCAAGCCGTTCCGACGCGGCGTGTCGCAGGCGTCCGCCGAGTCGTGCGCACCGCGACGCGTGGCTCCGGCCGTCGATCGCCGCCCGCCCGCCCGCGCCCTCGCAGCTCCACAGGAACACCTGCGTCCGCTCCGTGAGCGCTTCTTCCTTTGTCCTCGTTTTTTATTCTCTCTCACTCACAGTCTCCGTGTCTCCCACATCCTGACCTGCCCCGTATATCTGCTCCTGTTTTTTAAAATGTGCTGTCCCCATTCCCTTCAAGAAAAACATCTAGCGAAGTTAGCTTTAAAAAGACCAGTTCTTATTTTTTTTTTTATGTAATGCTGTAAAAATGTTTTCGTTAGCCATACATTTTCCAAAATATTTTCCTGAAACCGATAATAATGTAAACAAAAGAAATTCCCTCAGTCATACAGGGGACTTTTATCCCATCACTTCCGGTTCGAAGGCCTTTGTCCTGGTGGCAGTTATCACGCGGCTAAAAGGCTAAACAGCTACAACAAACAATACAAATAACAGGGTACAATGGGTCAACATCCGACAGCGGTCAGATAGAGTTACTAACCATGTTAGCAGTCAACCTAAAAAATAATGTACCGATAACAATAACAATACTGTTAACAACATTAATACCGACTATGTTGTTGGTAATAACAACAATACCAATCATGATCTGAATCATAATTATTACAGCCATAACACTATTAACAATACTACCAAAAAAAACAAGTACAAAGCCCAGGAGACTGTGCCAGCTAGCCTCAGCGACAAGATAACACGGGATCAAAAAAGTATTTTCTGCCCCGTCGCATTCCATAAACAAAAGTCCGGATCAGATACAAGGATCACGTGGTTATACCCTCCCAATCTCCCTCCCTCCCCCATACGCTGCGCCCCCCCCCCTCTTAATCCACAGGACCTCCCCCCTCCCCCTTTCCCGGAACATTTATGGCCCCCCGCTGTCTCCTGGTGATCTGGGCGGCTCTGTCTGTCGGCGCGGTAATGGACACGTATATATTTAGCTAAAAAAGACACCGCAAGTAATGTCTTAACTCGATAATGAGATAAAACATTAAGGTAATTAGGTTTAAAAATTTAAGCAATATGAACATACGCACTGCTAACAAATAAAACAAGCAATTTTTTTTACATATAGATTGACTTTCGTCTAACTCATAATAGTGGCGACTAACTAAGCGAAAACTTGTAAATGCAAAGTTTGTTTCTGTCCTCTATATTCTCTTAAAACGAAAGAATGCTAAAATACAAACAAAATTGGCATCGCATCTAACAATCGCCCATTCTTAAGATACAAACATATACATCAAAAGACTATCCACGTACAAACATGATATCAATTACAGCGCCATCGAGACTAATGAAACAGATCGCCCTTTGACCTCGTCTGACACAACCTCAAGAACCCTGATCCCTTCGCAGTCTGCTAAGGGGTAAGGTCAAGATCGTTCCTCACTGCCATTAGCAACACATTAACACCATCACAACACATCCCGAGTCAGGTCATCCGACGGGTCAAAGGAGGTCACGGGAGCAGGGCGTGGGGCGAGGACATGATGACCTTGCCATGTATGAACGACGGCGTCTCAGGAAAGACACCGAAGCAACTGCCGGACAATGGAGACTGGCAGGGAGAAGGAGGAATGGAGAGAGAAAAAAAGAGAGGGAAGAAACGAAAGAAAGACAGAGGGAGGGAGAGAAGAAGAAAGGGGGGAAGGGAGGAAAGGAAAGAAATATGGAAGGAGGAGGGAGAGAAAGAGAAAAGTGGGGGGGGGGGGGCATCCATTATGCTCAGAGGTGATTCCCACCAAGACGGAAAATACCGACGAATTTGTGTCTCCGTCCAGGGTTGATAACGGCGCGTCCTCTTTGATTTGAATGCATAAAACAAAAAAGCAATATTCGCCGGCTGTTCCAAAGGCAGAAGAGAGCAAATAGAGTAAAAGTGACATTCCGTGGTCGCATCTCTTCCCCGAAAGGCTTCCAACCCACAAAGGAGGACGTGAACCGAAGTGAAAGCAAATGAAGCGTGACGTTGGTTTAAAGCACGGATGGTCCCCTCCTTTGCGACGGCCTCTATGTTTTAAACTTAATGCTTTCTTTCTCCCCCTCCCCTATTCTTTTTTCCTTTTCTCGCTATGCCCATCCCTCCCCCATCTATCCTTACTCTCCCTTCCTCTTTTCTTCCCTTTCTCCCTTCCATGCTCCCTCACTCACTCCTCCTCCCTACCCCAATTCTCCCTCGTCCCTTTGTCCCCTCTTTTCGCAAGCACGTCTCCAACAGGCAGATGAGGACGGTGGAGGGTTAAGTATCTTAAAGGGGCCTTAAGCTCACAGTTGTAAATTTGTCTCCCATTGATAATTTGGCCGCCAGGTGTTCGCCACGGGGCCGGCCATGGGCTCTGTAAGGCGGGCGCGCGGGGGAGGGGCGGGGGTCTTGAAATTCCAAATCCCTGGTTATGTTTGGACGGTAATTTAAGGGAGTTTGGAGGAGAGGCTTCTTTGGTTTCTTTTCGAGTTGAGAGAAGGGAGAGGCGGAGAGAGGAGTGCGAGTGAGAGAGAGTGTAAGGGGGAGAAGGAGGGAAGGAGGGAGGGGGGAGATGGAGGGAGGGAGGAAAACAGAGAGAGAGAGAGAGAGAGAGAGAGAGAGAGAGAGAGAGAGAGAGAGAGAGAGAGAGAGAGAGAGAGAGAGAGAGAGAGAGAGAGAGTGAGAGAGTGAGGGAGAGAGAGCGAGAGAGAGAGAGAGAGAGAGAGAGCGAGAGAGAGAGAGAGAGAGAGAGCGAGAGAGAGAGAGCGAGAGAGAGAGCGAGAGAGAGAGAGAGAGAGAGAGAGAGAGAGAGAGAGAGAGAGAGAGAGAGAGAGAGAGAGAGAGAGAGAGAGAGAGAGAGAGAGAGAGAGAGCGAGAGAGAGAGCGAGAGAGAGAGAGAGAGAGAGAGAGAGAGAGAGAGAGAGAGAGAGAGAGAGAGAGAGCGAGCGAGAGAGAGAGAGAGAGAGAGAGAGAGAGAGAGAGAGAGAGAGAGAGAGAGAGAGAGAGAGAGAGAGAGAAAATCACAACAGGAAACGAGAGGAATGCCAGAAGAGAAAGAATAAAGAAACTGAATTATAATAAACTCCAGAAAAAGTCTTTCCCGCTTTAATCACGGTTCAAACAGACGCACGGCAAATAGAGGCCACAGTCAGCAAATACGCGGGAATAAGAGAAATGAAGACAAATAAGTAAATATATAAACAAATAAACTCCTGACAAACGGAGCCCAACTGACCCAGAAGAAGTAGGGCCTTGTGAATGCCCGGCTGGAAGGCGACCCTCCACGATGACCTCACCTCTCGCCCCCCCCCCCCTCCATCCCGACCCCCCCCCCCCCCCTTTGTAAACTTCTGACCTGACCCTCTCCTTCGCTCCCTTCATCAGCCAAGTTATTTTATTTTCCCTCTCTCCGCTCTAACCATCGCTTTCTTTCTGTTATTTCCCATTATTCCTGCCAGTCCCTCGCCGAACGTGACATCTTATCGCGAGTTGATAATAATTCACAGAATACAAAAAGACCATTTTTTTTATCGCACACAAAGAAACATTCCCTTTGTTTGGGACAGACGTATCGGGATACAATTCACCCGTCTATCTACATCCAGTGCGTGTCATTCCGCGACAGCCCTCCAAACAACTTCGTTCTACCTCCTCCTTTGTGTTCTTAGGTTTTTCGTCTCTTCGTTTCCTTCGCCGTCCTTCTCCTTTTTCCTTTTCCCTTTTCTCTTTCCGTGATTTTTTTTTTTAGCTCTAGATTTTAATTCTCGATACTAGGTACATCCTCTTCATTCAAGTTTTTTTTTCCTCTTCTCTCTCCTGTCCTTCAAGTTTTCCTCACTTCATTTTTCTTTAACTTTATCTTTAGTTCTCTCTCCTCTTCCTCCTGTAGCTTTCTCTCTCTTCTATCCTTGAAACATCAATCTCTTATTCCTCTCTTCCTGCCGACTTGTTCTTCCCCTTCTCTTCATGCTCCGCTTCTTTCCATTCTACCCTCCTCCTCCCTCCTCCCGTCCTCCCATCCTCCGCTCATCCTCTCCATATTCCTCTTATTCCATCCTACTTCCCTTCTTTGCCATTCACTTCCTCCTCCCCTGCCATCCTATTCCCTCTTCTCTCATCGTTTCCCGCTCCCCTTTATCCACCCTATTCCTCCTTTCCCTCTCATTCTTCCCCCTACCTTCATCCAATTCCTCCTGTCCCTCTCATTCTTCTTCGTCCCTTTCCTGCTCCTCTCCATCTCCTTCCCTCCTGACTATCATGCCTCCCTCTCCCCTATCCTACTGCACCTCCTCCTCTCCTGCTTATCCTATCTTCCTCTCCCGCCATCCTGCTCTTAATCCTCCTACTTCTACTCCTACTCTTATTACTACCACTGCTCATTCCCATCCTTCTTTTAGTTCACCTACTCCTACTCTTCCTCCTCCTTCTACTTCTACTCCTACTCTTTACTACTACTGCTGCTCCTTCTCGTCCTTTTCCTTCTCCTACTCCTCCTCCTCCTCCTTTTCATTCTCCTACTCCTCCTCATCCTTTTCCTTCTCTTACTCCTCCTCCTTTTCCTTCTCCACCTTCTCCTTCTCCTACTCCTCCTTCTTTTCATTCTCCTACTCCTACTCCTCTTCCTCTTCCTCCTCCTCCTTCTCCTCCTACTCCTATATCCCCAAACAGCGTAATCCCCCGCCTCCTTCCCCGCGTAGGATCAGCCAGGATTAGGAGGAGTTTCGCGCGCAAACAAAACGCTTCGGGGATTGACACTCTAATTGTTAGTATAATGACCTCCTTTTTTCGCTCGCTTTATTTTCCTCTTCTTTATGAAACGAATAAAGAAGGGCGGAGAGATGACGTGGAGGAGCGAGGGAGGAGGGATGGGGAGGGAGGAGGAGGGAAGGGAAAGGAGAAGAGGGGGGGGGGAGAAGAGGGGGGGGGGAGACGAGGGAAGGGGGGTGAGGGGGGGTGAATTCCGGAGACAAACGAGCATCGAAAAGGCTCTTCGTCTGTCAATGGGATCAACTTAATTCTCGAAGGAGGGGAAAGGGGGCGAGACAGAAAAAGGGGAGGAGAGAAAGGAGGAGGACAAGGGGCAGAGGGAGGGTGACTATAGAGGCTTTACACGACAACAAATGAGGATCAATTGAAATACCCAGAGGATCCTCTCGTCTCATTTCCTCGCCTTTATTCTTATGCTCATTCTCATTCTCTCACCTGCTCCCCCTCCCTCTCTCTCTCTCTCTCTCTCTCTCTCTCTCTCTCTCTCTCTCTCTCTCTCTCTCTCTCTCTCTCTCTCTCTCTCTCTCTCTCTCTCTCTCTCTCTCAAAACACTGGTATACGAGTGGTTGATCCACGCTATGCATTCCCAATAATCTTCTAATTATAATAATCATCGGGAAATTTCTTTTGTACATGCAAATATTCGCAAAACAGATATTTGCTTTACAACACTTAACAATGATGACAACATTGGATGTAAAACACCGAGTTAATTTCCCGAAAATACCAGATATCACTGATAATTACTGAAAGGAAAACGGATTAAACAATATTCAGCAAGAGTAATTATTCACGGACGACCTACTGACACTAGTGCGTTGAAATTACGTGTTTGACGTCATCAGTAAGCTGTGATAATTACGATGTATGTGTGAATGTGCGTGCATATATATATAAACACACATACACACATATATGTATGTATATATATGTATATATATATATGTATATATACATATATATACATATATACTTATATATATACATATATATACATATATACTTATATATACATACATATATATACATATATACATACATGCATACACATATTTACATACATATATACATATGTATATATATACATATATACATACATACATATGTATATATAAGTATATGTATGTATATATATGTTTATGTATACATGTATATGTATATACACATATATACACATACGAACATATGTGTATATATATGTGTGTGTGTGTATATATATATATATATATATATATGTATGTATATATAAACACACATATATGTGTATGTATATATAAACACACATATATGTGTATGTATATATAAACACAAATATATGTGTATTTATATATATATATATATGTGTGTGTGTGTGTGTGTGTGTGTGTGTGTGTGTGTGTGTGTGTGTGTGTGTGTGTGTGTGTGAGAGAGTGTGTGTGAGAGTGTGAGTGTGAGTGTGAGTGTGAGTGTGAGTGTGAGTGTGAGTGTGAGTGTGAGTGTGAGTGTGAGTGTGAGTGTGAGTGTGTGTGTGTGTGTGTGTGTGTGTGTGTGTGTGTGTGTGTGTGTGTGTGTGTGTGTGTGTGTGTGTGTGTATTCACACACTCACACACATATATATATATATATATATATATATATATATATTGAATACACACACTCTCACACCCAATTTATAACAGCGAAGTAGCTTTGGTCAAAACTACAGACAAGTAAAATAATGTTTCTCACGCCGCCGCGGGGGGAGGGGGTATCCGCGTCCGGCGCGAGGGGAGGTGGGGGGGGGGGGCGAAGGCGGCGATCACCGGAAGCGCGCAGCCTGGGAAACCGCGGCCCGAGATATTTATATACACACAGACACACATATAAAGGACATAAGGTTGTTTCTCCTTTATCCCCTTCCCTCCTCTCTCCTTCCCCCAATCCCTCGCCGCTTCCTCTTCCCTCCTCCTCCTCCTCCTGCCCTTCCCTTGGATTTACGACGCCCATAAAGCCTTTGGCGCCACACGGAGAGGCGGTGGCGTCCGCGTGCGGCGGGAGGCCCAGCATCACACGCCTATATACTAATATTTGGTCACACTATACACCTAGACAAACGTGAGAGAGAGAGAGAGAGAGAGATAGGGAGAGGAGAGGGGAGAGGAGAGGAGAGGAGGGGAGAGGAGGGGGAGAGAGAGAGAGAGAGGGAGAGAGAGGGAGAGAGAGGGAGGAGGAGAGAGAGGGAGAGAGAGGGAGAGAGAGGGAGAGAGAGGAGAGAAAGAGAGAAAGAAAGAAAGAAAGAAAGAAAGAAAGAAAGAAAGAGAGGAGAGGAGAGGAGGGGAGAGAGAGGGAGAGAGAGGGAGAGAGAGGGAGAGAGAGGGAGAGAGAGGGAGAGAGAGGGAGAGAGAGGGAGAGAGAGGGAGAGAAAGAGAGAGAGAGAGAGAGAGAGAGAGAGAGAGAGAGGAGGCAGAGATAAAACGTACAAATACAGAAGCAACCCTTTTCCGTCTGTTAAAGAAAAGGTGTTATTCCTTCCCTCCCCTTTCCGCACTCCCCCCCCCCTCCCCCTCCCCCTTCCCCTCCACTCTCCTTCCCTCTTCGTCACCCACCCGGTAATGGTCGTCTTCCTTCCCCCAACGCATCTCACCTAGGCATCACCTGCCTGAGCACCTGTAATTACTTTTCCTGGCGTGAGTGCACGTGCTCCGCCTCGCAGATGGCCAACGAACTAGCAAAAAATAAAAAAAAGAGTTTCAAAACATCATTCATCAAAACACATCCATTAAGATCCGCGGATCATTAAGAAAAAGGCGCCAAGCTGCTGCTGCTGCTCCGGCCGACGGAGTCTCAATCAGCGATCAATCACGGGAGGCGTCCGGGTATCTCTCGCGCGCGCCCTCTCACGGCTGGCTCGCGAATGAACGATTTCCCTTAATGAAATTTAAATATTCTTCGATCAGCGAGTTTAAATTTCAAGAAACTACGTTAGAAATTCGTTGATCGCACGAGCCTATTTCTTCGCCACGATTTTTTTCTTCCCTGTCTCCCCGTCCGGTTACAGACACAAGCCTAAAAAAAAAAAAATAACCACGCCATAAACACGGTCCAAAATAAACAACATTCCACTTCGAAAAAAACAACTTGAGGCGTGTGTCTTATCCTTCCTCGAGACGCCGAGCGATCCAGGACCTTACACGCTCCTACGCCCTCCTCTCCCTCCCACCTCCCTCCCCCTACTCACTGGGTCCTCTTAATTCCCCCTTCTCCATCCTTCTGCCCTAACCTCTTCCTTCCCTTTGCCCTCCCTACTTCCCTTCTTCCCCATTCTCCTTCCTTCCCTTTCCCCTTCGTCCGTCCCCTCCTTCCCCTCCCCTCCTTCGTCCCCCCCCTCCCCCATTCCATTAAGTCCTGGAATCATCTTAGGTTTCCTGGGGTCCCCTTCATGAGCGGAGAAAGGGAACCTCCGCGGGACGCCCTCCGGCTACCTGGCCACGCGCTCTTACTTAAAAATTATAGAAATCAGTAAATAAATATATAAATATGAACTGAAGAAGGTCAACCAATAACAGATTCCACGTACATTACAGAATAATAATAAAAAAAAAAAAAATCACACGCGCAAGCACACCCATGCACACAAGTACTCACCACCTCAAGCGGACACACGAAGGGCAACCGTCATAATCCGTCCATTATTCTTACCTGCAATGAAAAGAATAAAACAAATAAGAAACGCGCAAATAAAACCAGTCAGTCAGCTACTCCAAAGCCTGTATTCCTTGTGCGAAATTAACGATTCTAAACGAGACTGAAACGAGCGAGAGAGAGAGACCGAACACGCAAGACACATTTAACCGGCTGCAAATAAGAGGCTGAGATGATAACAATAAAAACGGCATGACAGGATTCTGGATTCGAGCTTGTCATACGCCATTTCGCAAGTGTCATTCCAAGGTGTCACACAATTTTCTAATGCATTCAGACGTCCGACACGGATACCTTGACAAAGAGGTCTTTTTGGTGGAGTGAAAGTCAAGTGTTGTTGCATCGGGGGGTATATACATCTTTATATATATATATATATATATATATATATATATATATATATATATATATATATATATGTATAAAAGGTATGAATGAGATCGAATATCTTCACAATACAAGAGATGTATTTGACAGGTTTCGACTTTGTCTTCGTCAGAAATACATCATGTATTTCTAACGAAGACAAAGTCGAAACCGGTCAAATACATCTCTTGTATTGTGAAGATATTCATTCTCATTCATACCTTTTATACATTTGTCAACATGAACGCGGTTCATATATATATATATATATATATATATATATATATATATATATATATATATATATATATTTATATATATATATATTTATATATATATGTAATGTATATATACATTATTTATATATATATATATATATATTTATATATTAATATATATACATATATATATGTATATGTATATATATACATATATATATATATATATATATATATATATATATATATACACACATATATGTATGTGTATATATATACATATATATATATATACACACATATATGTATATGTATATATACACATATATATACATATATATATACACATATATATACATATATATACACATATATATATACATATATATACATATATATTTATACATATATATACATATATATAATATGCATATAATATGTATAATATGCATATAATATGTATATAATATATATATAATATATATATAATATATATATATATATATATATATATATATGAATATAGATATCATTACCCAGTCTTGATAAAGTATGATAAAAAGTCTTAGTCATATAATGACAATTTACACATACCATAATAACAACCCGAAAATGAACATACAACGTCATCATTACCAGCCCCACCACCATCCATTTCGACATCCTGATACCTTACAAAAAAAAAAAAAACGAAAACAGACGACAACATCTCGCAAACTCTCTAGACTAAAAATAATACAGAAAACGAGAGAACCCCAAAGGAAAAAAAAAAAGTGAATAGCGAGTGGAACAGGGTTAAGGTCTCCGCTCGCGTGCAAAACGAGCCTTGACGCCCAAGCTAAAGGTTTCCGCGTCGTAAATTCCTCTCGCTCTCACTCGCCCTCACCAAACGCAGCCGCCGGGGAGGGGGGAGGAAGGAAGGGAGGGAGGGGGAGGGAGTTGGAAGGAGAAAAGGGAGGGAGGAAGGGAGGGGGAGGGGGTTGGAAGGAGAAAAGGGAGGGAGGAAGGGAGGGGGAGGGAGTTGGAAGGAGAAGAGGAAGGGAGGGAGGGGGAGGGAGTTGGAAGGAGAAAAGGGAGGGAGGAAGGGAGGGGGAGGGGGTTGGAAGGAGAAAAGGGAGGGAGGAAGGGAGGGGGAGGGAGTTGGAAGGAGAAAAGGGAGGGAGGGGGAGGGAGTTGGAAGGAGAAAAGGAAGGGAGGAAGGGAGGGGGAGGGAGTTGAAAGGAGAAAAGGAAGGGAGGAAGGGAGGGGGAGGAAGTTGGAAGGAGAAAAGAAGGGAGGGAGGGGGGGAGAGGGAGCTGAAAGGAGAAAAGGAAGGGAGGAAGGGAGGGGGGAGGGGGTTGGAAAGAGAAAAGGAAGGGAGGAAGGGAGGGGGAGGGAGTTGGAAGGAGAAAAGGAAGGGAGGGGGGAGGGGGAGACGGAGGGATGCAAGGAGCAAATGAAACTCTTCGGAAAATGCGTGAGATAGTCCATATGGCCTCCGCCGATGCCCCGGGGGAAGGAGAGATGGAGGGGGAGAGAGAAAGGGAAAGAGGGGGAAAGGAAGGAAAGGGGAAAGAGGGGGAGAAAATTGGTAGTGGAGAGGGGGGGGAGGAGGAGGAGGAGAGAGAGAGATATTTTTTTTTATTTTGACTCCATTTGTTACAATGGATATTCTTGGTGTGACAGAGTGTCTGTTTTATTTTGCTTCCAAGTTATCCCCTGTGTGCAAAGAATGGCCGGGGTTGCCATACACTGGCGGCGAGGGAGAGGGAGAGGGAGAGGGAGAGGGAGAGGGAGAGGGAGAGGGAGAGAGAGAGAGAGAGAGAGGGAGAGGGAGAGGGAGAGGGAGAGGGAGAGAGAGAGAGAGAGAGAGAGAGAGAGGGAGAGGGAGAGGGAGAGGGAGAGGGAGAGAGAGAGAGGAGAGAGAGAGAGAGAGGAGAGAGAGAGAGAGAGAGAGAGAGAGAGAGAGAGAGAGAGAGAGAGAGAGAGAGAGAGAGAGAGAGAGAGATAGAGAGAGATAGAGAGAGATAGAGATAGAGAGAGAGAGAGAGAGAGAGAGAGAGAGAGAGAGAGAGAGAGAGAAAGAGAGAGAGAGGAGAGAGAGAAAGAGAGAGAAAGAGAGAGAGAAAGAGAGAGAAAGAGAAAGAGAGAGAAAGAGAAAGAAAGAGAAAGAGAAAGAGAGAGAAAGAGAAAGAAAGAGAAAGAGAGAGAGAGAGAGAAGGAGAGAGAGAGAAATAGAAAGAGAGAGAAAGAGAAAGAGAGAGAAAGAGAAAGAGAGAGAAAGAGAAAGAGAGGGAAAGAGAAAGAGAGGGAAGAGAGAGAGAGAGAGAGAGAGAGAGAGAGAGAGAGAGAGAGAGAGAGAGAGAGAGAGAGAGAGAGAGAGAGAGAGAGAGAGAGAGAGAGAGAGAGAGAAAGAGAGAAAAAGAGAGAGAAAGAGAGAGAAAGAAAAAGAGAGAGAAAGAAAAAGAGAGAGAAAGAAAAAGAGAGAGAAAGAAAAAGAGAGAGAAAGAAAAAGAGAGAGAAAGAAAAAGAGAGAGAAAGAAAAAGAGAGAGAAAGAAAAAGAGAGAGAAAGAAAAAGAGAGAGAAAGAAAAAGAGAGAGAAAGAAAAAAAGAGAGGAAGAAAAAGAGAGAGAAAGAAAAAGAGAGAGAAAGAAAAAGAGAGAGAAAGAAAAAGAGAGAAAGAGAGAGAGAGAGAGAGCGACCGAGCGACAACGAGGGTGAGAGAGGAGAGAGAGAGAAAGGTAGTGTTAAGAGAAAATGGGACATGAGAATGAGGGACGGAGAAAGGGAGAGCGAGGGTTCGACAGAGAAAAACGGACGATTCCGCGAGAGAGCAAAGGAGTCCTAATCGCCGTGGCGAATCCTCCACACGTCCTCAAGAAACTCAGGTCCGCCGAGGCCCCAGGACGCCTGGAGTCACCGGGCGACCGACCTCTTGCCCCCCCCCCCTCCCCCCGTCCACTGCCTTGTCTACCAAAGCCACAACTACTTTACGTAAAAGATCGGGTAGAAAACCTTCTATGAAACTTTATCCAAGTTCCTCGTTGAAGGATAGACAATGGCATAAACAATCCCAAATTCAAAGAGCAAATGGACAGCTGTATTAGCATTTGAACGAAGGAAGAGCACTCAGCAGCCCAGCAGGAGAGAGGAAGTGAACAAATTAAATAAATACTTGAAATTCAAGCAAAACAAGCAACCCCCCCCCCTCCCCACGACAAACAACGCCACGATTTCAACGAAGGAAAAGTGTGTCGTCACAAAGCCTCCGAGCGAGGAGAGTCTCCCCCCTTCTGCCCTGTGTTGCCCTCCCATGCCTCCTTTACCGCCTCCCTACCTCCTCTTTATCCTCCCTCCCTCTGCTTCTGCCTCTTTCCCCCGACTCCAAGCGCCACGAGGACACGTCGACGAAGACGCCGACGAAGACGACGACGGAGACGCTTGCGCCCGACGCGAGAAAGGGACATGGTGCGACACATCAAAGACAGCGTCCGGAGGGAGTAATATCGGGATCTCTC
>NC_061854.1:22028072-22037990 GCF_019202785.1 Penaeus chinensis
GTGCGTATGCCTCTGCCTGCCTGCCTGCCTGCCTGCCTGCCTGCCTGCCTGCCTGCCTGCCTGCCTGCCTGCCTGCTGCCATGCCTGCCGCACTGCCTGCTTGCCTGCCTGCCTGCCTGACTGCCTGATGTCTGCCTGCCTGTCTGCCTGCCTGCCCGCCTGTCTGTCTGCCTGTCTGTCTCTCCCTCTCACTTTCTTTCCCTTCATGTCTCACATCTCCATATCTTTATCTTTCTATCTATCTTTATCTCCACTTCTCCCATCTCCCCTCCCCGCCCAACCGCACAGCCATAGGAAGCAAGCCATTCTCGCCCTTAACGACGGCATTACGTCACTGTAACCCAAGGCGAGCCACCGACATCATCCGCCAGCGCACCTTTTATTTGGGCTTACTCCCTCCCTCCCTCCCTCCCTCCCTCCCATCCCTCCCTTCTACTCCCTCTCCTCCCTCCTCCCTCCCTCCCTCCTCCCTCCCTCCCTCCCTCCCTCCCTCCCTCCCTCCCTCCACCTCCCTCCCTCCCTCCCTCCGGCTTGTTCTCCTTCCTTCCCGCCTCTCATCCCTCTACACCTCCCCCCCCCTTCCCTCGGTCACTTCTGCTTCTCTGCTTTTATCCCTCTCTGCTTCCCTTCCCCCTTCCTTCATTGTCGCTCTCTTCTTCCGTCCTTTTCTCTTCTTCTCCTTCCCTCCCCGCCCGATTCACTCCCCCTCTCGTTCCCTCTTCCATCATTACTATCCATCGCAACTATCCTCTTAAACTTTCCTAGTCCTCTCCCTGACCCATCATCCTCGCCCACTCTCTTTCCATCCTTCCTTTCCTGTTCGCCCCCCCCCCCCCCCTCTCATTCCATTTCTTCTCCCGCTGGATTTTTCGTCTCCGCTTCTCCTCACTGACCTCGCCGTCGCCGTAATTATCGCCATCATCATTATCTTCGTCATATGCAAATCATTATCATTTTCTTTAATCCGTAACCTTTCATCTCTCTTAATTTCGTTTTTTTCCTCCTATCTTCTCTCTCTTCCTCCTTTCTCTACCCACTCTCTTTCCTTTCTCTGCTTTTCTGCACTTTCATCTCTAGGCCTTATTCACTTTTGTTGGCCTGTTCCTCCTCTCTCCCCTCCCCTTAGCTTCGCATCCCCGCCTTGTTCTCTTCTTCCTTCCTTCCCCTCGTCGCATCCCGGCTGTCTTCTCCGCTCCTCCTTCCCCTCCTCTTTCACTTCCTCCCTTTCTTCTCCTCTCCTCTGTTCCTTTCTTGCCACATTTATCCAACTAATCAACCCTCTTGCAGAGGTCTTCCCCGCCCCCACCCGCCCCCACCCGCCCCCACCCGCCCCCACCGCTCTCGCTCCAACTTTTCCAACAGGCAGATCAAACTCACACCAGCAAGTCAGACAGGCGCAGTCACAAAAGATACCAATGCAATAAATAAAGAATAAAAAAATGAGTAAAGAATAAATTTACTTTAAGAAACGAAGCAAAAATCCGAAACGCATATCCTGAAATCCAAAGAACACGCGCCAGAACACCCGCTAGAACACCCGCCAGAACACCCACCCCGGACGCAGTCTCCGAATGGCGCAGCAAAGGTAATTTTGTGTAATAAAAAATAGAATTCCTATAACAGTGATGGGGGGGGGGGGGTGATGGAGGAGGGGGAGTGGTGGGAGTAACTGGAATAACAAGGTCGTCCTGCCGACGTCCTTTCCACGAACACCACTAATAAAACTGATCGCCCACCAACGCTTCTCCTCCTCTCCCCCCCTCTCCTCCTTCGACTTCCTCTCTTAAGGACAGCGATGTTATGTTGCATGTCAGTGCAACATAAATTCAATGCTGATGATTAGCAAAGTATCCTCTTTCTCTTTTGGTGCTTCTCGCTCCATCTCTCTCACGCCCTCCTCTCGCCCCCTTCCACTTTTCTCTCTTTTCTTACATCTCTCGCTCTCCCTATCTTTTGCCCTTTACCATCTTTTCTATTGTTTCGCCTTTCCTCCTCTTTCCCATTTCTTCCCCTTTTCTTCCTTCTCCTCCTCCTCCTCTTTCCGCCTCCCCTCCCTCTCCCTTTCGCCTCTCCCTCGCCCCTTTCCTCCCCCCCCCCCCCTCCTCCGTTCTCCTCTCGCCCTTCCCGTCTTCCAGGTGTCTTGAGGACGTGGCTCGCGGAGGCAGCTTTCGGGCACCGAGATGGGCCGGACCAGCCACCGGCTTAGAGCTACGCTATGCCACGGCTACATTTTTCTTCCCACTAATGCTCCATTCTAATCCATCACCTTTTGTCGATTTATTTTAGACTTCTTTTCAATAAATGCTAATTCAATTACGACCGAAAGGTGGATATAGATAACCCCGTTTGTATATTTGGAAACAAACAAACTCCTGTTGTTGAATAAGACTAACGAGTCTGTTGTATTCGTATTACAAGATATCACTTAGAACTCCCATTTCCCAACCTCGATTCCAAAGGAGAAAAATCCCACCTCTCCAAACAAACGAGCAAAAAGACGGCCACAAAAATACCAAAACGACATATTTCCACTCGTTCCGCCGGTCGTCCTTCGCAGCCCGTCCGTCCGTCGTCGTCCGCGCGGCCTCGTCAAGAAATGGACAGGATGAGGCCGATTCTTATCACATTCCCGGATTCTTTTGTGTTATCTCCAGTTACACGAAAAGCTGGAGACTCGCACTTAAACGCGACCGATAGCATCATCTTCCTAAGACGGAGAACGTGTCCAATATCAAAAGGTTGTCGCGGGAGATGTTCAGCGGATGCGTCCCTGAAGCGGTAGCGGGATGATGATGCTCTATTGTTTGCTTTAAAATGAGATACACGAAGAGGATTTTTAAACATATTATAATGTATTCCAGCTTCGTCTCCTAACCCGGTCTGTTCTTCCTTCCAGAATTATTAGGTGGTAGGACGTTTGCATGTCAATTGCATGTAAGCGCAAATGCAAGGCAAAACTCAAATAAAACATCAAATATATACAAAAAAATATGCCAATAACTTTCATTGACAAAAAAAAACCCGCATAAACAGCAGTCCATTAAAGAGCATGACGCCCGCATGAAATCGAGACGGACGGACGCGCGCGCGACGGAACTACCGAGACGGCCATCGGCGAGGGTGAGCGGAAGGGCGAACACGAGGACGTTGAAGAGGGTCAGGATGTAGAGGAAGAGGAAAAGAGGAAGAGGAAAAAAGGAAGAGGAAAAAGGAAGAGGAAAAGAGGAAGAGGAAAAGAGGAAGAGGAAAAGAGGAAGAGGAAAAGAGGAAGAGGAAAGGAAGAAGACGAGGAGAGGGGGGAGAGTGTGAGGAAGGAAGAGGAGTAGTAGTAGAGGGGGGGGAGGAGGAGGAGGAGGAGGAGGAGGAGGAGGAGGAGGAGGAGGAGGAGGAGGAGGAGGAGGAGGAGGAGGAGGAGGAGGAGGAGGAGAGGGGAGGAAGAGGGGTAGAGGGGAGGAAGAGGGGGAGAGGGGAGGAAGGAGAGGAGAGGGGAGAAGGAGAGGAGAGGAGAGGAGGTGGAGAGAAAGGAGGAGGAGAGAGAGGAGGAGAGGGATGAGAAGTGAGAGAAAGAAGAAAATATAATGAGAAGGAGGAGGAGGAGGAGGAGGAGGAGGAGGAGGAGGAGGAGGAGGAGGAGGAGGAGAAGGAGCAGGAGGTGGAGTAGAGGGAGTAGTAGTTGAGGGATGAGGATGCGGATGTACAGGAGAAGAAGGGAGGAGGAGGGGAGGGGAGGAAGCGGGAGGAGGAGGAGGAGGAGGAGGAGGAGGAGGAGGAGGAGGAGGAGGAGGAGGAGGAGGAGCAGGAGGAGCAGGAGGAGGAGGAGGAGCAGGAGGAGGAGGAGGAGCAGGAGGAGGAGGAGCAGGAGGAGGAGGAGCAGGAGGAGGAGGAGGAGGAGGAGGAGGAGGAGGAGGAGGAGGAGGAGGAGGAGGAGGAGGAGGAGGAGGAGGAGGAGGAGGAGGAGGAGGAGGAGGAGGAGGAGAGGAGGAGGAGGAGAGGAAGAAGGAGAAAGGCGAGGACGGGAAGCTGGAGCCACCCACCCCCCCAACCCCCACTTCCCGCTACCGACGAGGTGACGTTAAACAACTTTGAGCAATTGGCGGATCCGAACTTGTGGCCGCGTCCCGAGCCCTCTGATTGCCGGATTGCAGGACGGAATCCCAGAGATCAATCACTCAAATTAACCAGGGCGGGAGCGCGGGAGGAGGGGGATGACGTCGAGCGGGGGGGGGGGGGTTAAAACGGAGAAAAATGGGGAGATGACAATAAGGGGGTGACGTTAACTGCTGGGCTCGGTGCGAGTTCAGAAAGGGAAACAAAACTGGAAAGGAAATGCCTGCAAACAAATGGAGTGCAACAAGTAAGAGCGAGGAAATATAAAAAGGCTGCCAAGAAAGGGAGTGGGAAAGGGGAGGGAGGAAAGAAGAGGGAGACAGAGACGGAGAGAGAGAGAGAGAGAGAGAGAGAGAGAGAGAGAGAGAGAGAGAGAGAGAGAGAGGAGAGGGAGAGGGAGAGGGAGAGGGAGAGGGAGAGGGAGAGGGAGAGGGAGAGGGAGAGGGAGAGGGAGAGAGGGAGAGAGGGAGGGAGGGAGGGAGGGAGAGAGGGAGGGAGAGAGGGAGGGAGGGAGGGAGGGAGGGAGGGAGGGAGGGAGGGAGGGAGGGAGGGAGAGAGAGAGAGAGAGAGAGAGAGAGAGAGAGAGAGAGAGAGAGAGAGAGAGAGAGAGAGAGAGAGAGTGCGGGGTAGATCTGAAGCAAACAGTTGAATCCGTGTGAGAGCATAATATCAACATTCTTTGGGGAGTGACGGGGTGATGGGGGGGGGGGGGGGTTCTCGTTTCCTGCTCTGCTATTCGTGTGTCACTCATTCCGCGCTTCGCTTTGCAGGATCTTCGCTTTATGTGATGTCTCAATTACACTTAGAGTACCCTTTCTCTCCTTCCTCTTTGTTTCCCTTGGCCATGTCTCCGTCTCTTGTCTCTCCTTCTCAGTCCCTCTCTCTCCTTACCTACCTACCTACCTACCTACCTACCTACCTACCTACCTACCTACCTACCTACCTACCTACCTACCTACCTACCTACCTACCTACCTACCTACCTACCTACCTACCTACCTACCTACCTACCTACCTCCCTCCCTCCCTCCCTCCCTCCCTCCCTCCCTCTGAATCACACACACACACATAAACACCTGAATTTCTCTGAAAAGGACTTTGTTTACAAGAAGTGATGAGAGCTCTTACGTCATGGCCTCCTCGCCATGATGTCACGGGTCACACAAGGCTACATATGAGGTCATGAGGATGAGATAAGACAACAAAACATCCCATGAGTGATGAGAAAATAAATGGAGACGAGGGAGAGAAAAAATGATCAAGATAGAGTAAGTAAACAGATACCCAAAAAGCAAAGGATAAACGCAGCAAATCAACGATAAAAAATACAGTCACAACACGAGCCGACATGGTTAGCAGCAACAAAGATAATTAGCGCAAAACACTCGCCTCCAGCCATCTTTGAAAGGGACAAGAAAGGGCAAGTTATGGAACGCCGTGGTGCCGAGCGGCCGGTCGGCAGCAAGTAAATCGCCGGAGGACGCGTCGAATGACGCTGACGATTTTACTACTAACATTAAAACTTACACATGGACTTTTAACTTTTACTAGAACTACGACTACTAATATTAACAACAATTAATTATGACCAAGAGGATAATCATGGAATGACATGTATGCACTATGAATGCCCCCCCCCCACCGGCTTCTCCCCCCCCCCCCCCCCCCGATCGCGAGGAAGCACGGCGGCGGCGGCCTTCAACCCGAGGTACGGGCAGCTAAAAATAAGTGTTTAATAAGTGTTTGGTCTTCGGGCAAGACTGGGCCTTCAAGCAGTTCTTACCTCGAAGCTTCTTCAAGCGGGCCATGGGGCTAAACACGCGCGCACACACACACACACACACACACACACATCTGAACATACACACGTGCGCGCACAGAAAAAAACACAAACGAAGGGACAAACCCACATACACACGCGAGGACACACGTTTCCAAACAGCCAGTCCGCAAACACTTGGTTTCTCAGGAACAAGAGGTAAACAGAAGAAGGAGACAGAGAAAGAGAAGAGAGGAGAGTAAAGCGCAGAGACGAAAAAGGAGGAGACGGGAGGAGAGGAAAGGAGAAGAGCGGAAGAGGAGGAAGAGAAAAAGGGGTAGTGTGGGGGGGAGGGGGAAGCGCAGGAAAAGCGATGAAGAGGAGATAGAATAACAAAAAGAACTCCTAGCAGAGAGAAGAATCTGGGCTGGCAACTGCAGAAGTCCATTAGAGCAAGCCAGACTCGCGTTTCATTAATCACGTAATCTTATCCCGCAGACCAAGATCGGGGAGGAGGAACGGCGCAGCACAAAGGGAGAGAAAGGGAGAGCGAGGAACAGGGAGGAAGAGGGAGGGAGGGAGGAAGAGGGAGGGAGGGAGGAAGAGGGAGGGAGAAAGAGGAGAAAGCAGGGAAAGAGAGAGAGAAGGAGGGGGGACGAGAGAATACAAAGGAGAGGATGGAAGGAAAACAGGAAAAGCGGGAGGAAGAAGAGAAAGAGAAAGGGAGGAACTGAAGGGAGACGATAGAGCACAAAAAGAAAGACAAAGAGAGAAAAAACGGAGAAGTGGAGAACAAGACAAAATGAAGAGAGGCGAAAGGACCACAACTGGTTAAAGGATATGGAAAGGAGAAAGAGGAAGAGGAGGAGAATGAAGAGAAACTGGAAAGAGTGGGGGAGAGAAGGAGAAGAAGGAAGAGGAAATGAAGGGAAGAAGAGGAAGCGGAAGAGAAAGGAAAGAACATAATAGGCGATGAAGGACAGTGAACACAGCAAGAAAAACTAAAGACACACAACAAAAAGTCAAGATGAAGAAGAGAGGAATAACACACACCGAGGACGAAAGAAATGGAGATGGAGAGCTCAGGAGACAATAAAAAAAAGAAAAAAAAAAGAAACACAAAAGGAAAGTAGGAAGGAGCCTGGAGAGCGAGGGGGCAAAAAGAGAGGGAAGAAAGGAAGCAAGAAAGAAAGAAAAGGAAGGAGGGGAAGAAGACGGAAAAAGGAAGACGACAAGAAAAGAGACGGAAAGAGAGGGGGAAGGAAGGGAGCAAGAGAGACAGCCGACCAACTCCGTCTTAAAGCCACGCTCCCGGCCGTGCTTGCTGTCCCCGGCGCGAGAGGGGGCGGGGGAGGGGGAGGGGAGGGGCGAAGGGAGGGGCGGGGCCTCGTCTCTTGCAAGTGGAAGCGGGGGGGAGGGGGAGAAGTGGGGGGGAGGGGGAGAAGCAGGGGCGAGGGGGAGAAGCGGGGGCGAGGGTAAAGGGAGGGTAAAGAAACAAGCATGAGGGGGAGATGGAAGGAGATAGTGAAGGAGAGAGAGAATATGCAAGGAGAGACACGGACAAGGAAGAAAGGAGGAACACGTACATTACGAAGGAAGCAGAGAGGGGGGGGGGGGTAGATGCAGGGTAGGCCGAGTGGGGAAGATGGAGAGGGAGAAGAGGGAAGACAAATAAAAAGGCAAAAAAAAAAAAAAAAAAAAAAAAAAAAAAAAAAAAAATGCTAGACAGATTAGCAGGGTAGTTAGGCAGATATATAGACAGACGGATAGATAACCAGAAAGATAAATCGATAAATAGAGAGATAAATAGACAGATAAAGAACGGTTCCACAGTTCAGGCTTCCGGGATTAATAACATGTAATCAAGATCAACCATAAGCTCTGGTTTCAAGGGAAGGGGGGGGGGGGGGGGCAGCGGAGAAGTAAGAAAGGGAGAAGTTCCGGAAGGAGGGAGAGCAAAGGGAAAGGGAAGGAAGGGAAGGAAGGGAAGAGAGAAGAGAAGGAGGTGAGAAGGGAGAGGAAGGGGGAGTGGAAGAAGAAGAGTAGAAGGAAGGAGGTGAGAAAAGAGAGGAAGGGAGAGTGGAAGAAGAAGAGTAGAAGGAAGGAGAAGGAGGGAGCGGAAGAAGGAAGGAGGAGGAGGGAGAGGAAGAAGGAAGGAAGAGGAGGGAGAGGAGGTGGTAAAAGGAGGAATAGGGATGAAGGAGGAGAAGGCCGGCTCCCGCCACGCCCAGGAGAGAAAAAGCCCGCAAATACACAGGAATATTCGAGAAGCAAAGAAAAATTATAATCGGGAATAATAACACCAAAAGTAAATTTAAATGATGGCAAATTACTAAAGAACATTAACAATACATAAACATTCAATATGACAATGGCAGCAATACCAACCATCCCAAATAAAGAACGGTGGTTGTTGTCATTGTTGATGTTGTTGGTATAAATAAAAATGATTTAAAAAAATAACACGAACAAAAATAATTGTTTTTCAAATAAAACCATCATGATTATCCTCATTATATCCATACTACTACCACTACTACCACTACCACTACTACTACTACTACTACTACTACTACTACTAAAATAGTAGCAATGTAAAAATAAAACTATGAAACTTCGAAATATAACTTGATTTCCTGCACAAACCGCCCTCGTGTCTCCGCTCACTCAATCATCTATGAATTCGATTTCCTGTCTATTTGTCTCGTTTATATATAACATGCATATTCATATCAAAATATTTACATAATTGTCCAAATAAATCGATCGACGAAACTACAAGCCTACTTTTTTTTCAAACACTTGTACAGTATTCAAATATTTATAAATATTTATATTTTCTTTTACTTTGTATCTGAAATTACTCGTCGGTATATAATAATTACCCTTAATGATATGGCATAAAATGAGAACACCCTGATATTGACATTTGCATAATCATTTACGAAATAATTTACATAATCATCAGTCAAATTCCTTCATCAGTTTCGTAGATTATCATATTCCGAGTTTGTATTTTGTGTGTGTTGCAACTTGCATAACCTGTATACGTGCATTCGAGTGTTGCCAATTTTATATCTGTTTGAATCTATTCGGGAAGTTCAATAACAAAAGGACGAAGAAAAGAAAGGATAATAGGGAAAAAAATAACAGAAGAAAAGGAAAATTGGGAGAATCGAGAGGGAAAACAGGAAGAGAAACTCAACACCGACAAAGAGATGACGAAAATAAGAGGCAAATTGACACAAAAATAAAGAACAAAGAAGAAAATGGAAAATGGGAAAAATAAAGATGAAGGAATGAATAACAAGACGACGAAGGACAAATCACTAGTTAAAAAGGAGGAAAACCAATAGAAATTGCAACAAGGATGTGAGAAAATGCACAAGTTTACGGAAAATGACAGACGATAGAAAAAAGAAAAGAAAATAACAACGTATCATCAGAACTGGAAAAATGGACGACGAATAGAATAGAAGACCAACATGAAAAAATAGGAAAAACAAATAAAACAAGTAAAGGTGAACGACAAACATTTTGATTTTTTTTTTAAATCATAAAAATATATCATCCGCTCCTTTTCTTGCCTCGGATTCGAATCACGCCAGAACTTTCGAGAACAATTTGGGGCGAATGAGCGCGGCCGAACGCCGTGACACGCGCGACACGGCGCCTAAAACGACCAAATAACAAGGCTTCGCAAATCACGCGGAGAAAGCTTCCACGAAGGCGCACTGGGGGAGGGGGAGGGGGGAGGGGGAGGCAAAGAGCTGGCAAATTCGTTTGTTTTTGCGTACGCAGACAGCGCTGTCGTTTCTTTGTCGTTGTTTGGTGTTCGGTCCGCGGGGACTGTGAGGCGGTCTTGCAGGTAGGAGAGGAGAGGTTAAGGAAGGGATAAGGATGGGGGAAAATAACAGAGGGGAAGTAGGGTGGGGAAGAAATTTGGGGAAGCAGGGAGAGGAGAACAAGGAGGGTGGACATAGAGGAGTGAGTAGAAACAGGGAGTAGAGGAATGGGAGAGAAGGAGGAGGAGGAGGAGGAGGAGGAGGAGG
>NC_061854.1:22038090-22043090 GCF_019202785.1 Penaeus chinensis
TATCCTTCGCTACGTCAAGACATCCACCTTCAAGGTCTAGAGAATGACTTCTCTTCTCTTCCCTGTTCCAGCCTTGCCCTCCTGGGCTGGACGGACTTGTGCCTTGCTCCAGCACCGTTTCTCAAGCTTCGATGTTTTCTTAAATTCCCTTCATTAACGGAGTGAAGTGTAAATTGAGTTTCCCTGGCCATCCACCTGCGTCCCACAGGCTTCCTGGCACTCCCTCGCCTCCTCTGGCGTTGGGTATTCTTCGGCCAGGCCGCCCAGCCGCGCATTCTAACACTCGGAGAGGGATCTTCCAAATCACCGGGGTATAAACGGGATTTTTCTCTTTCCATTCTCCTATAGCCCGTGTTACACTTTGACTTGAAGTGCTAAAAAAGTAATAAGTACGGTTCAGTTTTTCTTTCTTATTCTGATTATTTCGTCTTCTTTTATCGTTACAGTTGGAGGACTTGATTCTCACTGTCTATCTATCTCTAAATAAACCGCTCTCTTCAAAGCAAACACGACATAACGTTCATTAATCTAATATTTCCATTTCCTCTTCCTATTAACCTATATATTAAACGAATTCGATGTGTTCGTGATTTTTTTCTCATTCTGGGAATCATTTCCTTGTGAATTCTCATAGTACCACGAAATTCTATTAACTCCATTCTCTTTTCTTGCGAGTTTTTGTTCCCTGACTTTTATAAAATAAATTCATTTTACTCTTTTACTTCGTTTAATCCTCAAATGAAATACTATTTAATTCTGAAATAATTTCGTCAAATTATTTTCGTTTACACTCCTTTATAGTTCGAATCATGGCTCCAGACCTAAAGCGTCTGCACAGTGATCCAAGGCCACTGGTGCAAGTGCCGGCGAGATGAGGGCAGCTATAGCTTTATTCCTTTATTCCCTGAGCGTGGGGGCAGGCCAGGAATTAAAAAAAAAAAAAAAAAAAAAAAAAAAAAAAAAAAAAAAAAAAAAAAAAAAAAAAAAAAAAAAAAAAAAAAAAAAAGCTAGAGGAGAGAAATACGGTAGCTCCTCTTGTTTGTGGTTGACTGTGGTTGTTGACACTGCAGGGAAAATGGCAGCCCCGTTACATTGTTCTGTAGTGACCCGTCCCATTGGCACGGAGCGAAAACACAATTTTACATTATCTTTACAATGAATTCCTTAACTGTAGTGTCTTTCCTGAAGTTGACTTCATAGGCACATATCTGCCTGATAAAGAGGTTAGTTGTATCAATATTTAAAACAGATTACTGCGTTCCGACAGATACTATATTTGGTTAAATGTTAAACGGAAGTAATTAATTGGTCATGCTGATCGGCTTTTGTCTAAGTAGGTGTGAGCCGTTTTTGCGTTCGTAAATAAATGTAATACTTGAATATTGCGCCAGAATCACTGTTCGCCTTTCCTTACTATTCATCGCGTCCTTTCGCACTGGAGTCGCTGTTCCGAGAAAGGCCTGGGCCGCCCTGGGATTTCGCGATGGAGGTTGTCCTCGTGAACGCCACTTCACAGACTCCTGTTGAATGTTTCCCGTCTCGTCTTACGCAGTCTAGTGCGCATAAGCTAAACATGATTACCTCGGTGAATCCAGATTAAAATGGATCGTGAATTCCGCGATACACTTCCAAAGAAACTTTGTTTTGCAGTGTAGTTTGCGAGGCAATTTATCATAGCACAGTCCAATTAGCGTAATGCATAACATTCTTGTTGAGTTCAACGTGGGCGTCAAGATCAATCTTTTAATAATGTCATTTTACTTTTTACCCCATTCACATTCTTGTGAACGTTCATCTTCTGTGTTTGTGACTTCTTTTAGTCAAATCTCTCTCACTCAATCTCCCATTCCCTCACACACGCACTCATGCAAGACAAAAGGCACTGCAACTTTTCTGTAAAAAACGCCTGAGGGATTTTCAAACGTCTGACTCCGAGTTCAGTGATGTACCTTCCGCGCAGTATTCCTCATCGTGGGTTTGCTATGTCGCAGTTGCGGGCGTAAAGGCTAATGGAGCAAGCGCGGCAGTGACTGTCCTGCCAATCGCATCGAGGGGATGGTATCTTACACAGTACTTATGTTCTCGCAATACTGAATTCTATCTTTGAGACGATTAGTAATTTATATTAATCCCGGCCTTTTGGTAGAGAGAGAGAGAGAGAGAGAGAGAGAGAGAGAGAGAGAGAGAGAGAGAGAGAGAGAGAGAGAGAGAGAGAGAGAGAGAGAGAGAGAGATAGATAGATAGATAGATAGATAGATAGATAGATAGAGAGAGAGCACAAACAAGTGATAGGAGACAGGAGACGAAAGAAACCCACAAACAGGCAATCAGTAAGCGAGGGGAAGCGACCGCCGCGCACAGAGAGCGGAGGCGCCGAGCTGAGCTGTTCCCGCTCTGGCAGAATAGGGATCGCGAGGCACTTCCCCGCAGACGCGCTTGGGGGCCGAGGGCGTGCAGCGACAGCCCTCGAAGAACGGGACACGGGAAAGGAAGAAGGAAAACAAGTGAAGTGCGATGATGATGGTGGTGGTGGTGATGGTTATGATGATGACGGTCATGGTGACGATGATGGTGATGATGGTTATGGTGACGATGATGGTGATGATAATGGAGGTGGTGATGATGATGGTAATGATGATGATTATGACGATGAAGGTGGACAGAATCCTGTGTTTACCCCCCCCCCCCCCCTCGATAGGCAGCGGGTGAGGGGACTCTGGTCCTCCAGCAATGTGTCACCTCCTCCCAGGTGTCAGCATGGCTAGTCTTGTCATATCGCCCCCCCCCCCCCCCTTTCCGACGTAGAAATGGAAGATAAACGTTTTATGTTGCAAGTGGATACCGTAAGAGGGAAAGAAGTGAAGGAAGTGTGGACACGAGTGACGAGCGGGAGAAGAGGAAGAGGAACGAAGAGGGAACCGAAGCAGGAAATCAGCACGTTGTCGATATGAATGGCAGGAAACGATTGCTATTCCCACAGGACTGCGCCATGAGTTTCCCGGAGAAATTAAGGTGGGCCATGGAACTGGGCCCACCGTGATTTCGAGCCACTTATGAAGGAAGGCAGAGGGAGAGGCGAGGCGGAGCGGACCCTGACGACCCAGGGATACAAGGGGACACTGATGACTGTCCCAAAGGCTGGGGAAAAACTCACTAAGGTGAAAAATTTCCAATAGCCGACCATAATGGACCCAGACTTTCTGTTGGACGATGACAGATTTGTGAGGAGACTGTCACAGAATCCCCCCCCCCCCCCAAGAAGCAGAAATGAAATGTAATGTTAGTGGTCCTGCAGAGGAACAAAGTGGAGACTGAAAGATAAAAATTCAGGGACTGAAAAGGAAAATAACATCAAGTGTAGTGGGAGGAACATCCTCTGCGGACTTCAGGTCACTCCTGCTGAAGTGCAAAGATCAGGAGAAAGAAAGCCTCTTGAAAAATGGGGAGTTGTGCAAGACGAATGGGCAACCATTCGAGAAATGTTGGAGGAACCTAATATAGAGTAACCCAGATGACACCGAGAGCGGTCAGACTTAACCATTTGTTTATACGCAGTTTCGCACTTCTTGACATGCATAATTGCGTTCGGCCTGGCTCGAGACCTGACTCACGAAAGCGTAGTACTGTTGATTGTATAAGCGTGTCTCAACCGTAGATATCTGTCTATTGGACTAGATAGATAAATGGAGATGTGTGAATGTGTCTCATTTGTTGATATACCTATGTTTTGTATGTGAAATGTGAGCCCCCATAGGGAATTATAAAAAAAAAAAAAAAAAAAAAAAGGGGTGAGGATAACCTACGTTACCTCATCCTTTTGAGATGTAAGCTTTTGTCTCAATGAACTTAAAAGTAAAATCTCTCTCTCTCTCTCTCTCTCTTTCTCTCTCTGCCCCCCCCCCTCTCCCCCTTTTTCTTTTCTCTCTCTCTCTCTGGCTACTACTGACTCGGCATCAGTTGTGCTTGTCCAATTGGAAATGCACACATTTCTTCAAGATCTATATCAGGCATTAGCACACCAATCCCTGCTGTTCCATGAGGATCAATGGAGGCATCGCAGTAGATTGCAAGTGGGGGCGTACTATGAGGAGGATGAAGAATGCCATCTATATATTTCAAGTAGTGAGCTTTTAGTTCGTTTTTGAAACCATGGATGTAGGCCTTATCAGTTATCAATATGAACATGTACATGAGTTCTAGCTATGGAGCAGTAAGTACTGTTTCTGGAATGTTAATAGCTTCGTTGTTCCATACAATGAAGAACATAATAGTATGAGCAGTGTTAGCTTTCCTTTCTAAGTTGGACTGAATGAGATAAGAGTATCGAGGCCGGGAATGCACTACTCTAATTTATCTCATTAGAGTCTCATGCCAAGTACGTTGTTAACTTGGGCGACACGACTGTGAATAGAGGGGAGGTCTAACTCTTTCCTCATGAAAAGAACTTTAGTAGTCATTGGGCATCCAAGTATAATTCTCATGGCCATATTCTGTAAAACTTCAAGGGGTCTGAGGGCACTATACATCAACCTTAGGACTTTCAGGGAGGCACCTACATATCTGTTACTTATGAACTAAATGGAGATGTGTGAATGTGTCTCATTTGTTGATATACCTTAAAAACGTTCAAGGCATTTAATAATGGGCATGGTTTATGGTAAAAGAAAGAGATGTAGACCCAAGACTCGATGCATTCCGTTTCATGGTGATGATGATCTAGCAGCGGATGTATATACATTTTTTTTTTTTCATCTCTTGATTCATCCCACAAATTATTAATCTATTAATTTATTCCTGTTATCAAAGCTGTTTCAGCACAGAAGGACTTCTGGCGTGGGGCCTCCTCGACGTTCCTCCTTGGCGGCGGTCTTCGATTCCTCCTCGAGCCCAGCCGTCGCCCCCTTTTCCCTTGCCTCCTCTTCCCTGATGTCCTCCTCCCTGAGGTCCTCCTCCCTGGGCCCATCCTCCTCCCGCCTCTGTTCCGTCGCCTCGAACTTCCC